>NW_027454883.1:0-55389 GCF_040206685.1 Ascaphus truei
TCACAACCCGTATGTAATAGGACAACCCGTAAGCAACAACCAGCATAATTACCGGTGGGGATCTGGCGGCCCCCTACGGACAGACCTCGAAACCTGCCGTTCCCCTGCCACAAACTAAGCTCACAGCTGATAATATATCCCCATCCTCCATGTGTCATTAACCAGGGACAAGACGTCAGTGCGGCCAGCCAGCCTCCTGGCCATCATAAGATTTGGAAACCCTATAATAACCTGGTGGGGGTTAGCAGCACTGAGCAGTGGAAAACAGCCCTCGGGTGGCTGCACATAACCACTATGCTTACTGGGCTTCTCCCCTGGGTGAAGCCGCATGGTAAAGTAGTGAGCTCAGGGCTATGAAGATCAAATACCCAGTATACAGAGCAACTGATGCTTGTAGACTTCTTGCCTTGAGAATTCTGCACTTGAACGCATCCCACGCTGCGAGATTCCTGTAGCCAGACTAATGGCCCATCGGAATAACACAGCACGGGTACCTGCATTTGAATGGGGACTCACGCTGTGTGACTCCTACCGGGCTGGGGTCCCAACGCAGGTACCCCCGCTGTGTTAATCCGATGGGCCATTACAGCCTGATGTGGACCATCTCACGAGTTACTGCGAGATGGTCACAGATTTTCCTCGGCAAGCGGTCTACAACCGGCAGTTGCATCTGTAAGTCTGGGAGCTTCCCACCACAGGTCAGGGGTATGGAGACAGAGGGACAGAGTTATACTGAGAAGGAGAGATGAGGAGGAGGAATAGATAGAAAGTTAAAGAGAAAGCAGGAGCAGAGAGATACAGATATATAATAGGCCTCCCTCTCCTCTGGGTATCAGTTGTACGTCTAATCAAACTCCTCCCATCATAGTAACAAAAGACATTCTCCAGAAATGTACAATATCTTTTGACCTCTTCTTGTCAAGAGAGATCCCAGTGATGCACTCTCATGGATAAACTGGGAGACAATAATTGACCATTTTCTCTCCTACATCTTCATAGACCAGGGCTCCACAAATGCCCTCGCCCAGGGCGAGACTTCTCCCTCTGCTTCAGTCGGAGCTCCGGTTAACGTTCTATTTTTTTCAATGGCCGATTTCTAGGAAGTGGAAACACTGACTACATCCGGGTCACAATTCTATGTCCTACTGCGCATGTTTACACTAAGGGAATCATGGGAATTGTAGTATTTATAGACTCCAATACAGATTACGTTTCCCATACACAGAGCCCCTCTGCTCCCCACACAGAGCCCCTCTGCTCCCCATACAGAGCCCCTCTGTGCCCCTCTGCTCCCCACACAGAGCCCCTCTGCTCCCCACACAGAGCCCCTCTGCTCCCCACACAGAGCCCCTCTGCTCCCCACACAGAGCCCCTCTGCTCCCCACACAGAGCCCCTCTGCTCCCCACACAGAGCCCCTCTGCTCCCCACACAGAGCCCCTCTGCTCCCCACACAGAGCCCCTCTGCTCCCCACACAGAGCCCCTCTGCTCCCCACACAGAGCCCCTCTGCTCCCCACACAGAGCCCCTCTGCTCCCCACACAGAGCCCCTCTGCTCCCCACACAGAGCCCCTCTGCTCCCCACACAGAGCCCCTCTGCTCCCCACACAGAGCCCCTCTGCTCCCCACACAGAGCCCCTCTGCTCCCCACACAGAGCCCCTCTGCTCCCCACACAGAGCCCCTCTGCTCCCCACACAGAGCCCCTCTGCTCCCCACACAGAGCCCCTCTGCGCCCCACACAGAGCCCCTCTGCTCCCCACACAGAGCCCCTCTGCTCCCCACACAGAGCCCCTCTGCTCCCCACACAGAGCCCCTCTGCTCCCCACACAGAGCCCCTCTGCTCCCCACACAGAGCCCCTCTGCTCCCCACACAGAGCCCCTCTGCTCCCCACACAGAGCCCCTCTGCTCCCCACACAGAGCCCCTCTGCTCCCCACACAGAGCCCCTCTGCTCCCCACACAGAGCCCCTCTGCTCCCCACACAGAGCCCCTCTGCTCCCCACACAGAGCCCCTCTGCTCCCCACACAGAGCCCCTCTGCTCCCCACACAGAGCCCCTCTGCTCCCCACACAGAGCCCCTCTGCTCCCCACACAGAGCCCCTCTGCTCCCCACACAGAGCCCCTCTGCTCCCCACACAGAGCCCCTCTGCTCCCCACACAGAGCCCCTCTGTGCCCCTCTGCTCCCCACACAGAGCCCCTCTGCTCCCCACACAGAGCCCCTCTGCTCCCCACACAGAGCCCCTCTGCTCCCCACACAGAGCCCCTCTGCTCCCCACACAGAGCCCCTCTGCTCCCCACACAGAGCTCCTCTGCTCTCCACACAGAGCCCCTCTGCTCCCCACACAGAGCCCCTCTGCTCCCCACACAGAGCCCCTCTGCTCCCCACACAGAGCCCCTCTGCTCCCCACACAGAGCCCCTCTGCTCCCCACACAGAGCTCCTCTGCTCCCCACACAGAGCCCCTCTGCTCCCCACACAGAGCCCCTCTGCTCCCCACACAGAGCCCCTCTGCTCCCCACACAGAGCCCCTCTGCTCCCCACACAGAGCCCCTCTGCTCCCCACACAGAGCCCCTCTGCTCCCCACACAGAGCCCCTCTGCTCCCCACACAGAGCCCCTCTGCTCCCCACACAGAGCCCCTCTGCTCCCCACACAGAGCCCCTCTGCTCCCCACCCCCTCCCGCTGCTCCCCACACAGAGGCCCCCAGCTACTTTCCACACAGAGCCCCCCAGCTACTTTCCACACAGAGCCCCCCAGTGCTCTCCAACAGAGCACCCCCCGCTGCTCCCCACACAGAGCCCCCCCCCCCCCGCTGCTCCCCACAGAGCCCCCCGCTGCTCCCCACACAGAGCCCCCCCCGCTGCTCCCCACAAAGGACCCCCCCCCCACCCCGCTGCCCCCCACACAGAGCCCAGCTGAGCTGCAAAGTGTTTCATTAGAACCATTCATTCTGCCTGCCCCAAATACCCCTCTCACACCATGTTTGTGGGACCTAATGAAGGGGCAATAAATGGGAAAAGTGCAATAACATATCGGGAAGAAAAAAGAAGTTATGTTAAGTTTTTTTTTACGCGTCTTAATCATTAAATGTCATTAACTATTAAAAAGCTTCCTCGAATGTTATTCGTTCTTCTTATTAGGAATTTATGCCATTTTAAAGAAAAACAGTGGTGGGCGGGGCTGGGGACACACACACAGAGAGACATACTCTGACACACACACAGAGACATACTCTGACACACACACAGAGACACACAGAGAGACACACAGAGAGACACACAGAGAGACACACAGAGAGACACACAGAGAGACACACACAGAGACACACACAGAGACACACACAGAGACACACACAGAGACACACACAGAGACACACCCAGAGACACACCCAGAGACACACCCAGAGACACACACAGAGACACACACAGAGACACACACAGAGACACACACAGAGACACACTCTGACACACACACAGAGAGACACTCTGACACACACACAGAGAGACATACTCTGACACACACACAGAGAGACATACTCTGACACACACACAGAGAGACATACTCTGACACACACACAGAGAGACATACTCTGACACACACACAGAGAGACATACTCTGACACACACGCAGAGAGACATACTCTGCCACACACGCAGAGAGACATACTCTGAGACACACGCAGAGACACACGCAGAGACACACGCAGAGACACACGCAGAGACACACGCAGAGACACACGCAGAGACACACGCAGAGACACACGCAGAGACACACGCAGAGACACACACAGGGACACACACCTTTGTCACTTAAGGGAGCTGCCGAAAATATATGTATGTATATTTGTATGTTTATGTAAATAATATTTAGTGCAGACGCACATAATCGGGAGAGGACTTGCCCCCTACTGTATGTTGTATACCTGGCCAGTGGCCTCCATCGAAGCCTCCATTGTGGACATCAATGGACACATGTTCCTGTAATGGATGTAAGTAATGGTCTCTCCCAGATATGACCCCAGAATATGTCGCACCTCCTCCCCACTTCTAGGAGAGTCGAACCCCGTGGAGACATGGACTAAGGGGATCCACTCATTGGGAAAGATGCTGGTGCCCAGTAGCAGGTAAAAAATATATTAAAAAGGGAGAGATCCGTCTTCCCCGACAGGACAGCGAATAACACACACCAGGAGAAGAGAGGGCCTTCTATACCCTGGGATCACCGGAGAGGGAGGCCTTTTATACCCTGGGATCACCGGAGAGGGAGGCCTTTTATACCCTGGGATCACCGGAGAGGGAGGCCTTCTATACCCTGGGATCACCGGAGAGGGAGGCCTTTTATATCCTGGGATCACCGGAGAGGGAGGCCTATTATACCCCCAGGGATCACCAAAGAGGGAGACCTATTATACCCCCAGGGATCATCAAAGAGGGAGACCTATTATACCCCCAGGGACCATCAAAGAGGGAGGCCCATTATACCCCAGGGATCATCAAAGAGGGAGACCTATTATAGCCCCAGGGATCATCAAAGAGGGAGACCTATTATAGCCCCAGGGATCATCAAAGAGGGAGACCTATTATACCCCCAGGGATCATCAAAGAGGGAGACCTATTATACCCCCAGGGATCATCAAAGAGGGAGACCTATTATACCCCCAGGGATCATCAAAGAGGGAGGCCCATTATACCCCAGGGATCATCAAAGAGGGAGACCTATTATAGCCCCAGGGATCATCATAGAGGGAGACCTATTATACCCCCAGGGATCATCAAAGAGGGAGACCTATTATACCCCCATGGATCATCAAAGAGGGAGACCTATAATACCCCCAGGGATCATCAAAGAGGGAGGCCCATTATACCCCAGGGATCATCAAAGAGGGAGACCTATTATAGCCCCAGGGATCATCAAAGAGGGAGACCTATTATACCCCAGGGATCATCAAAGAGGGAGACCTATTATACCCCCAGGGATCACCAAAGAGGGAGACCTATTATACCCCCAGGAATCATCAAAGAGGGAGACCTATTAAACCCCCAGGGATCATCAAAGAGGGAGACCTATTATACCCCAGGGATCATCAAAGAGGGAGACCTATTATACCCCAGGGATCATCAAAGAGGGAGACCTATTATACCCCCAGGGATCACCAAAGAGGGAGACCTATTATACCCAGAGGGATCATCAAAGAGGGAGACCTATTATACCCAGAGGGATCATCAAAGAGGGAGACCTATTATACCCCCAGGGATCACCAAAGAGGGAGACCTATTATACCCCCAGGGATCACCAAAGAGGGAGGCCTATTATACCCCAGGGATCATCACAGAGGGAGACCTATTATACCCCAGGGATCACCAAAGAGGGAGACCTATTATACCCCAGGGATCATCAAAGAGGGAGGCCTATTATACCCAGAGGGATCATCAAAGAGGGAGACCTATTATACCCAGAGGGATCACCAAAGAGGGAGGCCTATTATACCCCCAGTGATCACCAAAGAGGGAGACCTATTATACCCAGAGGGATCATCAAAGAGGGAGACCTATTATACCCAGAGGGATCATCAAAGAGGGAGACCTATTATACCCCCAGGGATCACCAAAGAGGGAGACCTATTATACCCCAGGGATCATTAAAGAGGGAGGCCTATTATACCCCAGGGATCACCAAAGAGGGAGACCTATTATACCCCCAGGGATCATCAAAGAGGGAGACCTATTATACCCCCAGGGATCATCAAAGAGGGAGACCTATTATACCCCAGGGATCATCAAAGAGGGAGACCTATTATACCCCCAGGGATCATCAAAGAGGGAGACCTATTATACCCCCAGGGATCATCAAAGAGGGAGGCCTATTATACCCCCAGGGATCATCAAAGAGGGAGACCTATTATACCCCCAGGTATCATCAAAGAGGGAGGCCTATTATACCCCCAGGGATCATCAAAGAGGGAGACCTATTATACCCCCAGGGATCATCAAAGAGGGAGGCCTATTATACCCCCAGGGATCATCAAAGAGGGAGACCTATTATAGCCCCAGGGATCAAAGAGGGAGACCTATTATACCAAAGGGATCATCAAAGAGGGAGACCTATTATACCCCCAGGTATCATCAAAGAGGGAGACCTATTATACCCCCAGGGATCATCAAAGAGGGAGACCTATTATACCCCCAGGGATCACCAAAGACGGAGACCTATTATACCCCCAGGGATCACCAAAGAGGGAGACCTATTATACCCCCAGGGATCATCAAAGAGGGAGGCCCATTATACCCCCAGGGATCATCAAAGAGGGAGACCTATTATACCCCCAGGGATCATCAAAGAGGGAGGCCTATTATACCCCCAGGGATCACCAAAGAGGGAGACCTATTATACCCCAGGGATCATCAAAGAGGGAGACCTATCATACCCCCAGGGATCATCAAAGAGGGAGACCTATAATACCCCAGGGATCATTAAAGAGGGAGGCCTATTATACCCCAGGGATCACCAAAGAGGGAGACCTATTATACCAACAGGGATCATCAAAGAGGGAGACCTATTATACCCCCAGGGATCATCAAAGAGGGAGACCTATTATACCCCAGGGATCATCAAAGAGGGAGACCTATTATACCCCCAGGGATCATCAAAGAGGGAGACCTATTATACCCCCAGGGATCATCAAAGAGGGAGGCCTATAATACCCCCAGGGATCATCAAAGAGGGAGACCTATTATACCCCCAGGGATCATCAAAGAGGGAGGCCTATTATACCCCCAGGGATCATCAAAGAGGGAGACCTATTATACCCCCAGGGATCATCAAAGAGGGAGGCCTATTATACCCCCAGGGATCATCAAAGAGGGAGACCTATTATAGCCCCAGGGATCAAAGAGGGAGACCTATTATACCAAAGGGATCATCAAAGAGGGAGACCTATTATACCCCCAGGGATCATCAAAGAGGGAGACCTATTATACCCCCAGGGATCATCAAAGAGGGAGACCTATTATACCCCCAGGGATCACCAAAGACGGAGACCTATTATACCCCCAGGGATCACCAAAGAGGGAGACCTATTATACCCCCAGGGATCATCAAAGAGGGAGGCCCATTATACCCCCAGGGATCATCAAAGAGGGAGACCTATTATACCCCAGGGATCGTCAAAGAGGGAGACCTATTATACCCCCAGGGATCACCAAAGAGGGAGACCTATTATACCCAGAGGGATCATAAAAGAGGGAGACCTATTATACCCCCAGGGATCATCAAAGAGGGAGACCTATTATACCCCCAGGGATCACCAAAGAGGGAGACCTATTATACCCCCAGGAATCATCAAAGAGGGAGACCTATTATACCCCCAGGGATCACCAAAGAGGGAGACCTATTATACCCCCAGGGATCAAAGAGGGAGACCTATTATACCCCCTGTGATCATCAAAGAGAGAGACCTATTATACCCCCAGGGATCACCAAAGAGGGAGACCTATTATACCCCCAGGGATCACCAAAGAGGGAGACCTATTATACCCCCTGTGATCATCAAAGAGGGAGGCCTATTATACCCCCAGGGATCATCAAAGAGGGAGACCTATTATACCCCCAGGGATCACCAAAGAGGGAGACCTATTATACCCCCAGGGATCACCAAAGAGGGAGACCTATTATACCCCCAGGGATCACCAAAGAGGGAGACCTATTATACCCCCAGGGATCATCAAAGAGGGAGGCCTATTATACCCCCAGGGATCATCAAATAGGGAGACCTATTATACCCCCATGGATCACCAAAGAGGGAGAGCTATTATACCCCCAGGGATCACCAAAGAGGGAGACCTATTATACCCCCAGGGATCATCAAAGAGGGAGACCTATTATACCCCCAGGGATCATCAAAGAGGGAGGCCTATTATACCCCCAGGGATCATCAAAGAGGGAGACCTATTATACCCCCAGGGATCATCAAAGAGGGAGACCTATTATACCCCCAGGGATCACCAAAGAGGGAGACCTATTATACCCCCAGGGATCATCAAAGAGGGAGGCCTATTATACCCCCAGGGATCATCAAATAGGGAGACCTATTATACCCCCATGGATCACCAAAGAGGGAGAGCTATTATACCCCCAGGGATCACCAAAGAGGGAGACCTATTATACCCCCAGGGATCATCAAAGAGGGAGACCTATTATACCCCCAGGGATCATCAAAGAGGGAGACCTATTATACCCCAGGGATCATCAAAGAGGGAGACCTATTATACCCCCAGGGATCATCAAAGAGGGAGACCTATTATACCCCCAGGGATCATCAAAGAGGGAGGCCTATTATACCCCCAGGGATCATCAAAGAGGGAGACCTATTATACCCCCAGGTATCATCAAAGAGGGAGGCCTATTATACCCCCAGGGATCATCAAAGAGGGAGACCTATTATACCCCCAGGGATCATCAAAGAGGGAGGCCTATTATACCCCCAGGGATCATCAAAGAGGGAGACCTATTATAGCCCCAGGGATCAAAGAGGGAGACCTATTATACCAAAGGGATCATCAAAGAGGGAGACCTATTATACCCCCAGGTATCATCAAAGAGGGAGACCTATTATACCCCCAGGGATCATCAAAGAGGGAGACCTATTATACCCCCAGGGATCACCAAAGACGGAGACCTATTATACCCCCAGGGATCACCAAAGAGGGAGACCTATTATACCCCCAGGGATCATCAAAGAGGGAGGCCCATTATACCCCCAGGGATCATCAAAGAGGGAGACCTATTATACCCCCAGGGATCATCAAAGAGGGAGGCCTATTATACCCCCAGGGATCACCAAAGAGGGAGACCTATTATACCCCAGGGATCATCAAAGAGGGAGACCTATCATACCCCCAGGGATCATCAAAGAGGGAGACCTATAATACCCCAGGGATCATTAAAGAGGGAGGCCTATTATACCCCAGGGATCACCAAAGAGGGAGACCTATTATACCAACAGGGATCATCAAAGAGGGAGACCTATTATACCCCCAGGGATCATCAAAGAGGGAGACCTATTATACCCCAGGGATCATCAAAGAGGGAGACCTATTATACCCCCAGGGATCATCAAAGAGGGAGACCTATTATACCCCCAGGGATCATCAAAGAGGGAGGCCTATAATACCCCCAGGGATCATCAAAGAGGGAGACCTATTATACCCCCAGGGATCATCAAAGAGGGAGGCCTATTATACCCCCAGGGATCATCAAAGAGGGAGACCTATTATACCCCCAGGGATCATCAAAGAGGGAGGCCTATTATACCCCCAGGGATCATCAAAGAGGGAGACCTATTATAGCCCCAGGGATCAAAGAGGGAGACCTATTATACCAAAGGGATCATCAAAGAGGGAGACCTATTATACCCCCAGGGATCATCAAAGAGGGAGACCTATTATACCCCCAGGGATCATCAAAGAGGGAGACCTATTATACCCCCAGGGATCACCAAAGACGGAGACCTATTATACCCCCAGGGATCACCAAAGAGGGAGACCTATTATACCCCCAGGGATCATCAAAGAGGGAGGCCCATTATACCCCCAGGGATCATCAAAGAGGGAGACCTATTATACCCCAGGGATCGTCAAAGAGGGAGACCTATTATACCCCCAGGGATCACCAAAGAGGGAGACCTATTATACCCAGAGGGATCATAAAAGAGGGAGACCTATTATACCCCCAGGGATCATCAAAGAGGGAGACCTATTATACCCCCAGGGATCACCAAAGAGGGAGACCTATTATACCCCCAGGAATCATCAAAGAGGGAGACCTATTATACCCCCAGGGATCACCAAAGAGGGAGACCTATTATACCCCCAGGGATCAAAGAGGGAGACCTATTATACCCCCTGTGATCATCAAAGAGAGAGACCTATTATACCCCCAGGGATCACCAAAGAGGGAGACCTATTATACCCCCAGGGATCACCAAAGAGGGAGACCTATTATACCCCCTGTGATCATCAAAGAGGGAGGCCTATTATACCCCCAGGGATCATCAAAGAGGGAGACCTATTATACCCCCAGGGATCACCAAAGAGGGAGACCTATTATACCCCCAGGGATCACCAAAGAGGGAGACCTATTATACCCCCAGGGATCACCAAAGAGGGAGACCTATTATACCCCCAGGGATCATCAAAGAGGGAGGCCTATTATACCCCCAGGGATCATCAAATAGGGAGACCTATTATACCCCCATGGATCACCAAAGAGGGAGAGCTATTATACCCCCAGGGATCACCAAAGAGGGAGACCTATTATACCCCCAGGGATCATCAAAGAGGGAGACCTATTATACCCCCAGGGATCATCAAAGAGGGAGGCCTATTATACCCCCAGGGATCATCAAAGAGGGAGACCTATTATACCCCCAGGGATCATCAAAGAGGGAGACCTATTATACCCCCAGGGATCACCAAAGAGGGAGACCTATTATACCCCCAGGGATCATCAAAGAGGGAGGCCTATTATACCCCCAGGGATCATCAAATAGGGAGACCTATTATACCCCCATGGATCACCAAAGAGGGAGAGCTATTATACCCCCAGGGATCACCAAAGAGGGAGACCTATTATACCCCCAGGGATCATCAAAGAGGGAGACCTATTATACCCCCAGGGATCATCAAAGAGGGAGACCTATTATACCCCCAGGGATCATCAAAGAGGGAGGCCTATTATACCCCCAGGGATCATCAAAGAGGGAGACCTATTATACCCCCAGGGATCATCAAAGAGGGAGACCTATTATACCCCCAGGGATCATCAAAGAGGGAGACCTATTATAGCCCCAGGGATCATCAAAGAGGGAGGCCTATTATACCCCCAGGGATCATCAAAGAGGGAGACCTATTATAGCCCCAGGGATCAAAGAGGGAGACCTATTATACCAAAGGGATCATCAAAGAGGGAGACCTATTATACCCCCAGGGATCATCAAAGAGGGAGACCTATTATACCCCCAGGGATCATCAAAGAGGGAGACCTATTATACCCCCAGGGATCACCAAAGACGGAGACCTATTATACCCCCAGGGATCACCAAAGAGGGAGACCTATTATACCCCCAGGGATCATTAAAGAGGGAGGCCTATTATACCCCAGGGATCACCAAAGAGGGAGACCTATTATACCAACAGGGATCATCAAAGAGGGAGACCTATTATACCCCCAGGGAACATCAAAGAGGGAGACCTATTATACCCCAGGGATCATCAAAGAGGGAGACCTATTATACCCCCAGGGATCATCAAAGAGGGAGACCTATTATACCCCCAGGGATCATCAAAGAGGGAGGCCTATAATACCCCCAGGGATCATCAAAGAGGGAGACCTATTATACCCCCAGGGATCATCAAAGAGGGAGGCCTATTATACCCCCAGGGATCATCAAAGAGGGAGACCTATTATACCCCCAGGGATCATCAAAGAGGGAGGCCTATTATACCCCCAGGGATCATCAAAGAGGGAGACCTATTATAGCCCCAGGGATCAAAGAGGGAGACCTATTATACCAAAGGGATCATCAAAGAGGGAGACCTATTATACCCCCAGGGATCATCAAAGAGGGAGACCTATTATACCCCCAGGGATCATCAAAGAGGGAGACCTATTATACCCCCAGGGATCACCAAAGACGGAGACCTATTATACCCCCAGGGATCACCAAAGAGGGAGACCTATTATACCCCCAGGGATCATCAAAGAGGGAGGCCCATTATACCCCCAGGGATCATCAAAGAGGGAGACCTATTATACCCCAGGGATCATCAAAGAGGGAGACCTATTATACCCCCAGGGATCACCAAAGAGGGAGACCTATTATACCCAGAGGGATCATAAAAGAGGGAGACCTATTATACCCCCAGGGATCATCAAAGAGGGAGACCTATTATACCCCCAGGGATCACCAAAGAGGGAGACCTATTATACCCCCAGGAATCATCAAAGAGGGAGACCTATTATACCCCCAGGTATCATCAAAGAGGGAGGCCTATTATACCCCCAGGGATCATCAAAGAGGGAGACCTATTATACCCCCAGGGATCATCAAAGAGGGAGGCCTATTATACCCCCAGGGATCATCAAAGAGGGAGACCTATTATAGCCCCAGGGATCAAAGAGGGAGACCTATTATACCAAAGGGATCATCAAAGAGGGAGACCTATTATACCCCCAGGGATCATCAAAGAGGGAGACCTATTATACCCCCAGGGATCATCAAAGAGGGAGACCTATTATACCCCCAGGGATCACCAAAGACGGAGACCTATTATACCCCCAGGGATCACCAAAGAGGGAGACCTATTATACCCCCAGGGATCATTAAAGAGGGAGGCCTATTATACCCCAGGGATCACCAAAGAGGGAGACCTATTATACCAACAGGGATCATCAAAGAGGGAGACCTATTATACCCCCAGGGAACATCAAAGAGGGAGACCTATTATACCCCAGGGATCATCAAAGAGGGAGACCTATTATACCCCCAGGGATCATCAAAGAGGGAGACCTATTATACCCCCAGGGATCATCAAAGAGGGAGGCCTATAATACCCCCAGGGATCATCAAAGAGGGAGACCTATTATACCCCCAGGGATCATCAAAGAGGGAGGCCTATTATACCCCCAGGGATCATCAAAGAGGGAGACCTATTATACCCCCAGGGATCATCAAAGAGGGAGGCCTATTATACCCCCAGGGATCATCAAAGAGGGAGACCTATTATAGCCCCAGGGATCAAAGAGGGAGACCTATTATACCAAAGGGATCATCAAAGAGGGAGACCTATTATACCCCCAGGGATCATCAAAGAGGGAGACCTATTATACCCCCAGGGATCATCAAAGAGGGAGACCTATTATACCCCCAGGGATCACCAAAGACGGAGACCTATTATACCCCCAGGGATCACCAAAGAGGGAGACCTATTATACCCCCAGGGATCATCAAAGAGGGAGGCCCATTATACCCCCAGGGATCATCAAAGAGGGAGACCTATTATACCCCAGGGATCATCAAAGAGGGAGACCTATTATACCCCCAGGGATCACCAAAGAGGGAGACCTATTATACCCAGAGGGATCATAAAAGAGGGAGACCTATTATACCCCCAGGGATCATCAAAGAGGGAGACCTATTATACCCCCAGGGATCACCAAAGAGGGAGACCTATTATACCCCCAGGAATCATCAAAGAGGGAGACCTATTATACCCCCAGGGATCACCAAAGAGGGAGACCTATTATACCCCCAGGGATCACCAAAGAGGGAGACCTATTATACCCCCTGTGATCATCAAAGAGGGAGGCCTATTATACCCCCAGGGATCATCAAAGAGGGAGACCTATTATACCCCCAGGGATCACCAAAGAGGGAGACCTATTATACCCCCAGGGATCACCAAAGAGGGAGACCTATTATACCCCCAGGGATCACCAAAGAGGGAGACCTATTATACCCCCAGGGATCATCAAAGAGGGAGGCCTATTATACCCCCAGGGATCATCAAATAGGGAGACCTATTATACCCCCATGGATCACCAAAGAGGGAGAGCTATTATACCCCCAGGGATCACCAAAGAGGGAGACCTATTATACCCCCAGGGATCATCAAAGAGGGAGACCTATTATACCCCCAGGGATCATCAAAGAGGGAGGCCTATTATACCCCCAGGGATCATCAAAGAGGGAGACCTATTATACCCCCAGGGATCATCAAAGAGGGAGACCTATTATACCCCCAGGGATCACCAAAGAGGGAGACCTATTATACCCCCAGGGATCATCAAAGAGGGAGGCCTATTATACCCCCAGGGATCATCAAATAGGGAGACCTATTATACCCCCATGGATCACCAAAGAGGGAGAGCTATTATACCCCCAGGGATCACCAAAGAGGGAGACCTATTATACCCCCAGGGATCATCAAAGAGGGAGACCTATTATACCCCCAGGGATCATCAAAGAGGGAGACCTATTATACCCCCAGGGATCATCAAAGAGGGAGGCCTATTATACCCCCAGGGATCATCAAAGAGGGAGACCTATTATACCCCCAGGGATCATCAAAGAGGGAGACCTATTATAGCCCCAGGGATCATCAAAGAGGGAGACCTATTATACCCCCAGGGATCATCAAAGAGGGAGGCCTATTATACCCCCAGGGATCATCAAAGAGGGAGGCCTATTATACCCTCAGGGATCATCAAAGAGGGAGACCTATTATACCCCCAGGGATCACCAAAGAGGGAGACCTATTATACCCCCAGGGATCACCAAAGAGGGAGACCTATCATACCCCCAGGGATCATCAAAGAGGGAGACCTATTATACCCCCAGGGATCATCAAAGAGGGAGACCTATTATACCCCCAGGGATCATCAAAGAGGGAGGCCTATTATACCCCCAGGGGTCATCAAAGAGGGAGGCCTATTATACCCCCAGGGATCATCAAAGAGGGAGACCTATTATACCCCCAGGGATCATCAAAGAGGGAGACCTATTATACCCCCAGGGATCACCAAAGAGGGAGACCTATTATACCCCCAGGGATCATCAAAGAGGGAGGCCTATTATACCCCCAGGGATCACCAAAGAGGGAGGCCTATTATACCCCCAGGGATCATCATAGAGGGAGACCTATTATACCCCCAGGGATCACCAAAGAGGGAGACCTATTATACCCCCTGTGATCATCAAAGTGGGAGACCTATTATACCCCCAGGGTTCAAAGAGGGAGACCTATTATACCCCCAGGGATCATCTAAGAGGGAGACCTATTATACCCCCAGGGATCATCAAAGAGGGAGACCTATTATAGCCCCAGGGATCAAAGAGGGAGACCTATTATACCCCCAGGGATCATTAAAGAGGGAGACCTATTATACCCCCAGGAATCATCAAAGGGGGAGACCTATTATACCCCCAGGGATCATCAAAGAGGGAGGCCCATTATACCCCCAGGGATCATCAAAGAGGGAGACCTATTATACCCCCAGGGATCATCAAAGAGGGAGGCCTATTATACCCCCAGGGATCACCAAAGAGGGAGACCTATTATACCCAAGGGATCATCAAAGAGGGAGACCTATCATACCCCCAGGGATCATCAAAGAGGGAGACCTATTATACCCCAGGGATCATTAAAGAGGGAGGCCTATTATACCCCAGGGATCACCAAAGAGGGAGACCTATTATACCAACAGGGATCATCAAAGAGGGAGACCTATTATACCCCCAGGGATCATCAAAGAGGGAGACCTATTATACCCCAGGGATCATCAAAGAGGGAGACCTATTATACCCCCAGGGATCATCAAAGAGGGAGACCTATTATACCCCCAGGGATCATCAAAGAGGGAGGCCTATAATACCCCCAGGGATCATCAAAGAGGGAGACCTATTATACCCCCAGGGATCATCAAAGAGGGAGGCCTATTATACCCATAGGGATCATCAAAGAGGGAGACCTATTATACCCCCAGGTATCATCAAAGAGGGAGGCCTATTATACCCCCAGGGATCATCAAAGAGGGAGACCTATTATAGCCCCAGGGATCAAAGAGGGAGACCTATTATACCAAAGGGATCATCAAAGAGGGAGACCTATCATACCCCCAGGGATCATCAAAGAGGGAGACCTATTATACCCCCAGGGATCATCAAAGAGGGAGACCTATTATACTCCCAGGGATCACCAAAGACGGAGACCTATTATACCCCCAGGGATCATCAAAGAGGGAGACCTATTATAGCCCCAGGGATCAAAGAGGGAGACCTATTATACCCCCAGGGATCATTAAAGAGGGAGACCTATTATACCCCCAGGAATCATCAAAGGGGGAGACCTATTATACCCCCAGGGATCATTAAAGAGGGAGACCTATTATACCCCCAGGGATCATCAAAGAGGGAGACCTATTATACCCCCAGGGATCATCAAAGAGGGAGACCTATTATACCCCCAGGGATCATCAAAGAGGGAGACCTATTATAGCCCCAGGGATCAAAGAGGGAGACCTATTATACCCCCAGGGATCATTAAAGAGGGAGACCTATTATACCCCCAGGAATCATCAAAGGGGGAGACCTATTATACCCCCAGGGATCATTAAAGAGGGAGACCTATTATACCCCCAGGGATCATCAAAGAGGGAGACCTATTATACCCCCAGGGATCACCAAAGAGGGAGACCTATTATACCCCCAGGGATCATCAAAGAGGGAGACCTATTATAGCCCCAGGGATCAAAGAGGGAGACCTATTATACCCCCAGGGATCATTAAAGAGGGAGACCTATTATACCCCTAGGAATCATCAAAGAGGGAGACCTATTATACCCCCAGGGATCACCAAAGAGGGAGACCTATTATACCCCCAGGGATCATCAAAGAGGGAGACCTATTATACCCCCAGGGATCATCAAAGAGGGAGACCTATTATACCCCAGGGATCATCAAAGAGGGAGACCTATTATACCCCCAGGGATCATCAAAGAGGGAGACCTATTATACCCCCAGGGATCATTAAAGAGGGAGACCTATTATACCCTCAGGGATCATCAAAGAGGGAGACCTATTATACCCCCAGGGATCATCAAAGAGGGAGACCTATTATACCCCCAGGGATCATCAAAGAGGGAGACCTATTATAGCCCCAGGGATCAAAGAGGGAGACCTATTATACCCCCAGGGATCATCAAAGAGGGAGACCTATTATACCCCCAGGGATCATCAAAGAGGGAGACCTATTATAGCCCCAGGGATCATCAAAGAGGGAGGCCTATTATACCCCCAGGGATCACCAAAGAGGGAGGCCTATTATACCCCCAGGGATCATCAAAGAGGGATACCTATTATACCCCCAGGGATCACCAAAGAGGGAGACCTATTATACCCCCAGGGATCATCAAAGAGGGAGACCTATTATACCCCCAGGGATCATCAAAGAGGGAGACCTATTATACCCCCAGGGATCATCAAAGAGGGAGACCTATTATACCCCCAGGGATCATCAAAGAGGGAGACCTATTATAGCCCCAGGGATCAAAGGGGGAGACCTATAATACCCCCAGGGATCATTAAAGAGGGAGACCTATTATACCCCCAGGGATCATCAAAGAGGGAGACCTATTATACCCCCAGGGATCATCAAAGAGGGAGACCTATTATACCCCCAGGGATCATCAAAGAGGGAGACCTATTATACCCCCAGGGATCACCAAAGACGGAGACCTATTATACCCCCAGGGATCACCAAAGAGGGAGACCTATTATACCCCCAGGGATCATCAAAGAGGGAGGCCCATTTTACCCCCAGGGATCATCAAAGAGGGAGACCTATTATACCCCCAGGGATCATCAAAGAGGGAGGCCTATTATACCCCCAGGGATCACCAAAGAGGGAGACCTATTATACCCCAGGGATCATCAAAGAGGGAGACCTATCATACCCCCAGGGATCATCAAAGAGGGAGACCTATTATACCCCAGGGATCATTAAAGAGGGAGGCCTATTATACCCCAGGGATCACCAAAGAGGGAGACCTATTATACCCCCAGGGATCATCAAAGAGGGAGACCTATTATACCCCCAGGGATCATCAAAGAGGGAGACCTATTATACCCCAGGGATCATCAAAGAGGGAGACCTATTATACCCCCAGGGATCATCAAAGAGGGAGACCTATTATACCCCCAGGGATCATCAAAGAGGGAGGCCTATAATACCCCCAGGGATCATCAAAGAGGGAGACCTATTATACCCCCAGGGATCATCAAAGAGGGAGGCCTATTATACCCCCAGGGATCATCAAAGAGGGAGACCTATTATACCCCCAGGGATCATCAAAGAGGGAGGCCTATTATACCCCCAGGGATCATCAAAGAGGGAGACCTATTATAGCCCCAGGGATCAAAGAGGGAGACCTATTATACCAAAGGGATCATCAAAGAGGGAGACCTATTATACCCCCAGGGATCATCAAAGAGGGAGACCTATTATACCCCCAGGGATCATCAAAGAGGGAGACCTATTATACCCCCAGGGATCACCAAAGACGGAGACCTATTATACCCCCAGGGATCACCAAAGAGGGAGACCTATTATACCCCCAGGGATCATCAAAGAGGGAGGCCCATTATACCCCCAGGGATCATCAAAGAGGGAGACCTATTATACCCCAGGGATCATCAAAGAGGGAGACCTATTATACCCAGAGGGATCATAAAAGAGGGAGACCTATTATACCCCCAGGGATCATCAAAGAGGGAGACCTATTATACCCCCAGGGATCACCAAAGAGGGAGACCTATTATACCCCCAGGAATCATCAAAGAGGGAGACCTATTATACCCCCAGGGATCACCAAAGAGGGAGACCTATTATACCCCCAGGGATCAAAGAGGGAGACCTATTATACCCCCTGTGATCATCAAAGAGAGAGACCTATTATACCCCCAGGGATCACCAAAGAGGGAGACCTATTATACCCCCAGGGATCACCAAAGAGGGAGACCTATTATACCCCCAGGGATAATCAAAGAGGGAGGCCTATTATACCCCCAGGGATCATCAAAGAGGGAGACCTATTATACCCCCAGGGATCATCAAAGAGGGAGACCTATTATACCCCCAGGGATCACCAAAGAGGGAGACCTATTATACCCCCAGGGATCATCAAAGAGGGAGGCCTATTATACCCCCAGGGATCACCAAAGAGGGAGGCCTATTATACCCCCAGGGATCATTATAGAGGGAGACCTATTATACCCCCAGGGATCACCAAAGAGGGAGACCTATTATACCCCCTGTGATCATCAAAGTGGGAGACCTATTATACCCCCAGGGATCATCTAAGAGGGAGACCTATTATACCCCCAGGGATCATCAAAGAGGGAGACCTATTATAGCCCCAGGGATCAAAGAGGGAGACCTATTATATCCCCAGGGATCATTAAAGAGGGAGACCTATTATACCCCCAGGAATCATCAAAGGGGGAGACCTATTATACCCCCAGGGATCATTAAAGAGGGAGACCTATTATACCCCCAGGGATCATCAAAGAGGGAGACCTATTATACCCCCAGGGATCATCAAAGAGGGAGACCTATTATACCCCCAGGGATCATCAAAGAGGGAGACCTATTATAGCCCAAGGGATCAAAGAGGGAGACCTATTATACCCCCAGGGTTCAAAGAGGGAGACCTATTATACCCCCAGGGATCATCAAAGAGAGAGACCTATTATACCCCCAGGGTTCAAAGAGGGAGACCTATTATACCCCCAGGGATCATCAAAGAGGGAGACCTATTATACCCCCAGGGATCATCAAAGAGAGAGACCTATTATAGCCCCAGGGATCAAAGAGGGAGACCTATTATATCCCCAGGGATCATTAAAGAGGGAGACCTATTATACCCCCAGGAATCATCAAAGGGGGAGACCTATTATACCCCCAGGGATCATTAAAGAGGGAGACCTATTATACCCCCAGGGATCATCAAAGAGGGAGACCTATTATACCCCCAGGGATCATCAAAGAGGGAGACCTATTATACCCCCAGGGATCATCAAAGAGGGAGACCTATTATAGCCCCAGGGATCAAAGAGGGAGACCTATTATACCCCCAGGGATCATCAAAGAGGGAGACCTATTATACCCCCAGGGATCATCAAAGAGGGAGACCTATTATAGCCCCAGGGATCATCAAAGAGGGAGGCCTATTATACCCCCAGGGATCACCAAAGAGGGAGGCCTATTATACCCCCAGGGATCATCAAAGAGGGATACCTATTATACCCCCAGGGATCACCAAAGAGGGAGACCTATTATACCCCCAGGGATCATCAAAGAGGGAGACCTATTATACCCCCAGGGATCATCAAAGAGGGAGACCTATTATACCCCCAGGGATCATCAAAGAGGGAGACCTATTATAGCCCCAGGGATCAAAGGGGGAGACCTATTATACCCCCAGGGATCATTAAAGAGGGAGACCTATTATACCCCCAGGGATCATCAAAGAGGGAGACCTATTATACCCCCAGGGATCATCAAAGAGGGAGACCTATTATACCCCCAGGGATCATCAAAGAGGGAGACCTATTATACCCCCAGGGATCACCAAAGACGGAGACCTATTATACCCCCAGGGATCACCAAAGAGGGAGACCTATTATACCCCCAGGGATCATCAAAGAGGGAGGCCCATTATACCCCCAGGGATCATCAAAGAGGGAGACCTATTATACCCCCAGGGATCATCAAAGAGGGAGGCCTATTATACCCCCAGGGATCACCAAAGAGGGAGACCTATTATACCCCAGGGATCATCAAAGAGGGAGACCTATCATACCCCCAGGGATCATCAAAGAGGGAGACCTATTATACCCCAGGGATCATTAAAGAGGGAGGCCTATTATACCCCAGGGATCACCAAAGAGGGAGACCTATTATACCCCCAGGGATCATCAAAGAGGGAGACCTATTATACCCCCAGGGATCATCAAAGAGGGAGACCTATTATACCCCAGGGATCATCAAAGAGGGAGACCTATTATACCCCCAGGGATCATCAAAGAGGGAGACCTATTATACCCCCAGGGATCATCAAAGAGGGAGACCTATTATACCCCCAGGGATCATCAAAGAGGGAGACCTATTATACCCCCAGGGATCATCAAAGAGGGAGACCTATTATACCCCCAGGGATCATCAAAGAGGGAGACCTATTATAGCCCCAGGGATCAAAGAGGGAGACCTATTATACCCCCAGGGATCATCAAAGAGGGAGACCTATTATACCCCCAGGGATCATCAAAGAGGGAGACCTATTATAGCCCCAGGGATCATCAAAGAGGGAGGCCTATTATACCCCCAGGGATCACCAAAGAGGGAGGCCTATTATACCCCCAGGGATCATCAAAGAGGGATACCTATTATACCCCCAGGGATCACCAAAGAGGGAGACCTATTATACCCCCAGGGATCATCAAAGAGGGAGACCTATTATACCCCCAGGGATCATCAAAGAGGGAGACCTATTATACCCCCAGGGATCATCAAAGAGGGAGACCTATTATAGCCCCAGGGATCAAAGGGGGAGACCTATTATACCCCCAGGGATCATTAAAGAGGGGGACCTATTATACCCCCAGGGATCATCAAAGAGGGAGACCTATTATACCCCCAGGGATCATCAAAGAGGGAGACCTATTATACCCCCAGGGATCATCAAAGAGGGAGACCTATTATACCCCCAGGGATCACCAAAGACGGAGACCTATTATACCCCCAGGGATCACCAAAGAGGGAGACCTATTATACCCCCAGGGATCATCAAAGAGGGAGGCCCATTTTACCCCCAGGGATCATCAAAGAGGGAGACCTATTATACCCCCAGGGATCATCAAAGAGGGAGGCCTATTATACCCCCAGGGATCACCAAAGAGGGAGACCTATTATACCCCAGGGATCATCAAAGAGGGAGACCTATCATACCCCCAGGGATCATCAAAGAGGGAGACCTATTATACCCCAGGGATCATTAAAGAGGGAGGCCTATTATACCCCAGGGATCACCAAAGAGGGAGACCTATTATACCCCCAGGGATCATCAAAGAGGGAGACCTATTATACCCCCAGGGATCATCAAAGAGGGAGACCTATTATACCCCAGGGATCATCAAAGAGGGAGACCTATTATACCCCCAGGGATCATCAAAGAGGGAGACCTATTATACCCCCAGGGATCATCAAAGAGGGAGGCCTATAATACCCCCAGGGATCATCAAAGAGGGAGACCTATTATACCCCCAGGGATCATCAAAGAGGGAGGCCTATTATACCCCCAGGGATCATCAAAGAGGGAGACCTATTATACCCCCAGGGATCATCAAAGAGGGAGGCCTATTATACCACCAGGGATCATCAAAGAGGGAGACCTATTATAGCCCCAGGGATCAAAGAGGGAGACCTATTATACCAAAGGGATCATCAAAGAGGGAGACCTATTATACCCCCAGGGATCATCAAAGAGGGAGACCTATTATACCCCCAGGGATCATCAAAGAGGGAGACCTATTATACCCCCAGGGATCACCAAAGACGGAGACCTATTATACCCCCAGGGATCACCAAAGAGGGAGACCTATTATACCCCCAGGGATCATCAAAGAGGGAGGCCCATTATACCCCCAGGGATCATCAAAGAGGGAGACCTATTATACCCCAGGGATCATCAAAGAGGGAGACCTATTATACCCAGAGGGATCATAAAAGAGGGAGACCTATTATACCCCCAGGGATCATCAAAGAGGGAGACCTATTATACCCCCAGGGATCACCAAAGAGGGAGACCTATTATACCCCCAGGAATCATCAAAGAGGGAGACCTATTATACCCCCAGGGATCACCAAAGAGGGAGACCTATTATACCCCCAGGGATCAAAGAGGGAGACCTATTATACCCCCTGTGATCATCAAAGAGAGAGACCTATTATACCCCCAGGGATCACCAAAGAGGGAGACCTATTATACCCCCAGAGATCACCAAAGAGGGAGACCTATTATACCCCCTGTGATCATCAAAGAGGGAGGCCTATTATACCCCCAGGGATCATCAAAGAGGGAGACCTATTATACCCCCAGGGATCACCAAAGAGGGAGACCTATTATACCCCGAGGGATCACCAAAGAGGGAGACCTATTATACCCCCAGGGATCACCAAAGAGGGAGACCTATTATACCCCCAGGGATCATCAAAGAGGGAGGCCTATTATACCCCCAGGGATCATCAAATAGGGAGACCTATTATACCCCCATGGATCACCAAAGAGGGAGAGCTATTATACCCCCAGGGATCACCAAAGAGGGAGAGCTATTATACCCCCAGGGATCACCAAAGAGGGAGACCTATTATACCCCCAGGGATCATCAAAGAGGGAGACCTATTATACCCCCAGGGATCATCAAAGAGGGAGACCTATTATACCCCCAGGGATCATCAAAGAGGGAGGCCTATTATACCCCCAGGGATCATCAAAGAGGGAGGCCTATTATACCCCCAGGGATCATCAAAGAGGGAGACCTATTATACCCCCAGGGATCATCAAAGAGGGAGACCTATTATACCCCCAGGGATCACCAAAGAGGGAGACCTATTATACCCCCAGGGATCACCAAAGAGGGAGGCCTATTATACCCCCAGGGATCATCAAAGAGGGAGACCTATTATACCCCCAGGGATCACCAAAGAGGGAGACCTATTATACCCCCTGTGATCATCAAAGAGGGAGACCTATTATACCCCCAGGGTTCAAAGAGGGAGACCTATTATACCCCCAGGGATCATCAAAGAGGGAGACCTATTATACCCCCAGGGATCATCAAAGAGGGAGACCTATTATAGCCCCAGGGATCAAAGAGGGAGACCTATTATACCCCCAGGGATCATTAAAGAGGGAGACCTATTATACCCCCAGGAATCATCAAAGGGGGAGACCTATTATACCCCCAGGGATCATTAAAGAGGGAGACCTATTATACCCCCAGGGATCATCAAAGAGGGAGACCTATTATACCCCCAGGGATCATCAAAGAGGGAGACCTATTATACCCCCAGGGATCATCAAAGAGGGAGACCTATTATAGCCCCAGGGATCAAAGAGGGAGACCTATTATACCCCCAGGGATCATCAAAGAGGGAGACCTATTATACCCCCAGGGATCATCAAAGAGGGAGACCTATTATAGCCCCAGGGATCAAAGAGGGAGACCTATTATACCCCCAGGGATCATTAAAGAGGGAGACCTATTATACCCCAAGGAATCATCAAAGGGGGAGACCTATTATACCCCCAGGGATCATTAAAGAGGGAGACCTATTATACCCCCAGGGATCATCAAAGAGGGAGACCTATTATACCCCCAGGGATCATCAAAGAGGGAGACCTATTATACCCCCAGGGATCATCAAAGAGGGAGACCTATTATAGCCCCAGGGATCAAAGAGGGAGACCTATTATACCCCCAGGGATCATTAAAGAGGGAGACCTATTATACCCCTAGGAATCATCAAAGAGGGAGACCTATTATACCCCCAGGGATCACCAAAGAGGGAGACCTATTATACCCCCAGGGATCATCAAAGAGGGAGGCCTATTATACCCCCAGGGATCACCAAAGAGGGAGGCCTATTATACCCCCAGGGATCATCAAAGAGGGATACCTATTATACCCCCAGGGATCATCAAAGAGGGAGACCTATTATACCCCCAGGGATCACCAAAGAGGGAGACCTATTATACCCCCAGGGATCATCAAAGAGGGAGGCCTATTATACCCCCAGGGATCACCAAAGAGGGAGGCCTATTATAGCCCCAGGGATCATCAAAGAGGGAGACCTATTATAGCCCCAGGGATCACCAAAGAGGGAGACCTATTATACCCCCAGGGATCACCAAAGAGGGAGACCTATTATAGCCCCAGGGATCATCAAAGAGGGAGACCTATTATACCCCCAGGGATCATCAAAGAGGGAGACCTATTATACCCCCAGGGATCATCAAAGAGGGAGACCTATTATACCCCCAGGGATCATCAAAGAGGGAGACCTATTATACCCCCAGGGATCATCAAAGAGGGAGACCTATTATACCCCCAGGGATCATCAAAGAGGGAGGCCTATTATACCCCCAGGGATCATCAAAGAGGGAGGCCTATTATACCCCCAGGGATCATCAAAGAGGGAGACCTATTATACCCCCAGGGATCACCAAAGAGGGAGACCTATTATACCCCCAGGGATCACCAAAGAGGGAGACCTATTATACCCCCAGGGATCATCAAAGAGGGAGACCTATTATACCCCCAGGGATCATCAAAGAGGGAGACCTATTATACCCCCAGGGATCATCAAAGAGGGAGGCCTATTATACCCCCAGGGATCATCAAAGAGGGAGACCTATTATACCTCCAGGGATCATCAAAGAGGGAGACCTATTATACCCCCAGGGATCACCAAAGAGGGAGACCTATTATACCCCCAGGGATCACCAAAGAGGGAGACCTATTATACCCCCAGGGATCATCAAAGAGGGAGGCCTATTATACCCCCAGGGATCACCAAAGAGGGAGACCTATTATACCCCCAGGGATCATCAAAGAGGGAGGCCTATTATACCCCCAGGGATCACCAAAGAGGGAGGCCTATTATACCCCCAGGGATCATCAAAGAGGGAGACCTATTATACCCCCAGGGATCACCAAAGAGGGAGACCTATTATACCCCCTGTGATCATCAAAGAGGGAGACCTATTATACCCCCAGGGTTCAAAGAGGGAGACCTATTATACCCCCAGGGATCATCAAAGAGGGAGACCTATTATACCCCCAGGGATCATCAAAGAGGGAGACCTATTATAGCCCCAGGGATCAAAGAGGGAGACCTATTATACCCCCAGGGATCATTAAAGAGGGAGACCTATTATACCCCCAGGAATCATCAAAGGGGGAGACCTATTATACCCCCAGGGATCATTAAAGAGGGAGACCTATTATACCCCCAGGGATCATCAAAGAGGGAGACCTATTATACCCCCAGGGATCATCAAAGAGGGAGACCTATTATACCCCCAGGGATCATCAAAGAGGGAGACCTATTATAGCCCCAGGGATCAAAGAGGGAGACATATTATACCCCCAGGGATCATTAAAGAGGGAGACCTATTATACCCCCAGGAATCATCAAAGGGGGAGACCTATTATACCCCCAGGGATCATTAAAGAGGGAGACCTATTATACCCCCAGGGATCATCAAAGAGGGAGACCTATTATACCCCCAGGGATCATCAAAGAGGGAGACCTATTATAGCCCCAGGGATCAAAGAGGGAGACCTATTATACCCCCAGGGATCATTAAAGAGGGAGACCTATTATACCCCTAGGAATCATCAAAGAGGGAGACCTATTATACCCCCAGGGATCACCAAAGAGGGAGACCTATTATACCCCCAGGGATCATCAAAGAGGGAGGCCTATTATACCCCCAGGGATCACCAAAGAGGGAGGCCTATTATACCCCCAGGGATCATCAAAGAGGGATACCTATTATACCCCCAGGGATCACCAAAGAGGGAGACCTATTATACCCCCAGGGATCATCAAAGAGGGAGACCTATTATACCCCCAGGGATCATCAAAGAGGGAGACCTATTATACCCCCAGGGATCATCAAAGAGGGAGACCTATTATAGCGCCAGGGATCAAAGGGGGAGACCTATTATACCCCCAGGGATCATTAAAGAGGGAGACCTATTATACCCCCAGGGATCATCAAAGAGGGAGACCTATTATACCCCCAGGGATCATCAAAGAGGGAGACCTATTATACCCCCAGGGATCATCAAAGAGGGAGGCCTATTATACCCCCAGGGATCATCAAAGAGGGAGGCCTATTATATCCCCAGGGATCATCAAAGAGGGAGACCTATTATAGCCCCAGGGATCACCAAAGAGGGAGACCTATTATACCCCCAGGGATCACCAAAGAGGGAGACCTATTATAGCCCCAGGGATCATCAAAGAGGGAGACCTATTATACCCCCAGGGATCATCAAAGAGGGAGACCTATTATACCCCCAGGGATCATCAAAGAGGGAGGCCTATTATACCCCCAGGGATCATCAAAGAGGGAGACCTATTATACCCCCAGGGATCATCAAAGAGGGAGACCTATTATACCCCCAGGGATCACCAAAGAAGGAGACCTATTATACCCCCAGGGATCATCAAAGAGGGAGGCCTATTATACCCCCAGGGATCACCAAAGAGGGAGACCTATTATACCCCCAGGGATCACCAAAGAGGGAGACCTATTATACCCCCAGGGATCAAAGAGGGAGACCTATTATACCCCCAGGGATCATCAAAGAGGGAGACCTATTATACATCGATCCCAGACAATCCCTGGCGGCCAGCATGCGGGATGTGCATATATAGGGACATCGATCCCAGACAATCCCTGGCGGCCAGCACTGCGGGATGTGCATTTAACACCCATCTCCAACAGGAGTTAGAGAACTCTTTTCCTCCATCAACGTTTCCCACTATTTCATGGAGTATGGCATTTTATGGATATTTTAGCTCATGGGGTTACATATTATTCCATTTATTCTATCCCGCTTTATTGTTTGCATATATTTAACTTGTATATATTAAATGTATTTATTTTATTAATTGGAGTTATCGCCGCTATTATAAACACACATGCAGGAGAGACACAGACAGATGGATACATACCGTGCAGGGTCCATGTAGCACAGCGCCACCTCCCCCAGTATAAGGCTGGGACAGTCCCACCTCAGACCAGCGCAGCTCAGTGCCGAATCCAAACTGGCAACATCACTCAGATTCACCCCAAGCAGCTTATAACCCTGCGTAGACAGGACCAAGTGACCTGGGGAAAGGCAGCCAATGAGAGAGAGGAGATCAGAGAGCGACCAATGAGAGAGAGGAGATCATAGAGCGACCAATGAGAGAGAGGAGATCAGAGAGCGACCAATGAGAGAGAGGAGATCAGAGAGCGACCAATGAGAGAGAGGAGATCAGAGAGCCAGAAAGAAGAGGCACAGAGTGTGACAGCGCGGGCACAGAGACATCTCCTTGTGATGGACAGCCGTCACAGCGAGGTCTGGTCACGCCGGAGCGCCAGACCGCCGGTACCAAAAACAGCGGGTCGCTGAGATACTATCCAGACTCCGTCTGCTGGGAACGGGGGTCCCGGTCCTACTGATAGCGAGGTATCCCTGCTTGGGCTAAGGGAAAAAGGTGCCCAAAAACATCTACTACCAGCGCTAGCCTTATGCTGCTAGAAAGGTAGTTACCACCCAGAACCACTAGGGGCGCCACCCCAAGAGCCACACTCTTATGCCTAGGATACTGCCCACCCACTCCTGGAGTCACAGCCCCAAACTACACCCTGGCAATCCCAGCCTGTCCCTGCCAGGAGAGTAATACCAACCAGAACCCCTTAGGGAGACCACCCGAAGAGCCACGCTCTGACACCGGGGATGCCCACCACCCAAACTTTGAGACCCTGACCCCACTTACACAACCTTAATCCAATACCCCGGTTTGTTCTGGGGACAAGGGGACCTCTGTGAATGCCAAGGGTCCCAGAGTTCACAGAACATGCAAAACTGTTAACGAATCCCTGTGCCCAGATCCCAATGATCCGAACCCAACGTATATTACCTGGTGGCCTCTGGGGTACTGGGAGCGACACTAACCCAGGGAATGGCAGAACTCCCAGCGAGCACACAGCTAACAGCCCTCGCCGCACTCACCGGGGGTCAGCGTCTGGGCAAATATCACAATATGCAGCAGGTCCCAATTATACAAAACCCTGTGGGCTAACACTCACAGCAGAGCGATCAAACACACACGTAATCTAGAGGTTACAGTACACAAAACCGGACATACAGCCAGAAACCGTACATAAAATGGGAGGGTGTGAGAATGAAAGCGTTCCACCCAGGGGTGCGTGGATAACATCTTTGGGATGGCGTAGGGCAGTGGGACAACTGCGCAGACCAACGTGTAACCACGATCACAGCGGCCGAATCTCTTTCCCCAGCGAGTCTGAACTAACAGGCTGTGCTGGGCCCTATAAGGCAATTGGCTCCATTGAGGCCTATGGGAGTGTGCTGCCCCAATCAGGACCTGGAATCAGGCTGACCTCATAGCCCTGCTCCAGGGCCAAGCATTCGGGAGGGGGCGGGGTGTGACGGGAGGGGGCGGGGTGTGACGGGAGGGGGCGGGGTGTGACGGGAGGGGGCGGGGTGTGACGGGAGGGGGCGGGGTGTGACGGGAGGGGGCGGGGTGTGACGGGAGGGGGCGGGGTGTGACGGGAGGGGGCGGGGTGTGACGGGAGGGGGCGGGGTGTGACGGGAGGGGGCGGGGTGTGACGGGAGGGGGCGGGGTGTGACGGGAGGGGGTAACCTGGCTCACAAATAAAGGGTAAGCACGGTTTTGGTTACCCCTGATCCGTGTATAAGGGTCCAAGAGAGTTAGCCCTTGGGCCCAGTAACATTTTACCATTTCAAGGTATTGTATAAAAGTATATTTTGTGTTTTCCCTTTCCGGGCGTGCAATCACACGGAGATTCCCGGGCGTGCAATCACACGGGGATTCCCGGGCGTGCAATCACACGGGGATTCCCGGGCGTGCAATCACACGGGGATTCCCGGGCGTGCAATCACACGGGGATTCCCGGGCGTGCAATCACACGGGGATTCCCGGGCGTGCAATCACACGGAGATTCCCGGGCGTGCAATCACACGGGGATTCCCGGGCGTGCAATCACACGGGGATTTCCGGGCGTGCAATCACACGGGGATTCCCGGGCGTGCAATCACAGGGGGATTCCCGGGCGTGCAATCACACGGGGATTCCCGGGGGTGCAATCACAGGGGGATTCCCGGGGGTGCAATCACACGGGGATTCCCGGGCGTGCAATCACACGGGGATTCCCGGGCGTGCAATCACACGGGGATTCCCGGGCGTGCAATCACACGGGGATTCCCGGGCGTGCAATCACACGGGGATTCCCGGGCGTGCAATCACACGGGGATTCCCGGGCGTGCAATCACACGGGGATTCCCGGGCGTGCAATCACACGGGGATTCCCGGGCGTGCAATCACACGGGGATTCCCGGGCGTGCAATCACACGGGGATTCCCGGGCGTGCAATCACACGGGGATTCCCGGGCGTGCAATCACACGGGGATTCCCGGGCGTGCAATCACACGGAGATTCCCGGGCGTGCAATCACACGGGGATTCCCGGGCGTGCAATCACACGGGGATTCCCGGGCGTGCAATCACACGGGGATTCCCGGGCGTGCAATCACACGGGGATTCCCGGGCGTGCAATCACACGGGGATTTCCGGGCGTGCAATCACACGGGGATTCCCGGGCGTGCAATCACACGGGGATTCCCGGGCGTGCAATCACACGGGGATTCCCGGGGGTGCAATCACAGGGGGATTCCCGGGGGTGCAATCACACGGGGATTCCCGGGCGTGCAATCACACGGGGATTCCCGGGCGTGCAATCACACGGGGATTCCCGGGCGTGCAATCACACGGGGATTCCCGGGCGTGCAATCACACGGGGATTCCCGGGCGTGCAATCACACGGGGATTCCCGGGCGTGCAATCACACGGGGATTCCCGGGCGTGCAATCACACGGGGATTCCCGGGCGTGCAATCACACGGGGATTCCCGGGCGTGCAATCACACGGGGATTCCCGGGCGTGCAATCACACGGGGATTCCCGGGCGTGCAATCACACGGGGATTCCCGGGCGTGCAATCACACGGGGATTCCCGGGCGTGCAATCACACGGGGATTCCCGGGCGTGCAATCACACGGGGATTCCCGGGCGTGCAATCACACGGGGATTCCCGGGCGTGCAATCACACGGGGATTCCCGGGCGTGCAATCACACGGGGATTCCCGGGCGTGCAATCACACGGAGATTCCCGGGCGTGCAATCACACGGGGATTCCCGGGCGTGCAATCACACGGGGATTTCCGGGCGTGCAATCACACGGGGATTCCCGGGCGTGCAATCACACGGGGATTTCCGGGCGTGCAATCACACGGGGATTCCCGGGCGTGCAATCACAGGGGGATTCCCGGGCGTGCAATCACACGGGGATTCCCGGGGGTGCAATCACAGGGGGATTCCCGGGGGTGCAATCACACGGGGATTCCCGGGGGTGCAATCACACGGGGATTCCCGGGCGTGCAATCACACGGGGATTCCCGGGCGTGCAATCACACGGGGATTCCCGGGCGTGCAATCACACGGGGATTCCCGGGCGTGCAATCACACGGGGATTCCCGGGCGTGCAATCACACGGGGATTCCCGGGCGTGCAATCACACGGGGATTTCCGGGCGTGCAATCACACGGGGATTTCCGGGCGTGCAATCACACGGGGATTCCCGGGCGTGCAATCACACGGGGATTCCCGGGCGTGCAATCACAGGGGGATTCCCGGGCGTGCAATCACAGGGGGATTCCCGGGCGTGCAATCACAGGGGGATTCCCGGGCGTGCAATCACAGGGGGATTCCCGGGCGTGCAATCACAGGGGGATTCCCGGGCGTGCAATCACAGGGGGATTCCCGGGCGTGCAATCACAGGGGGATTCCCGGGCGTGCAATCACACGGGGATTCCCGGGCGTGCAATCACACGGGGATTCCCGGGCGTGCAATCACACGGGGATTCCCGGGCGTGCAATCACACGGGGATTCCCGGGCGTGCAATCACACGGGGATTCCCGGGCGTGCAATCACACGGGGATTCCCGGGCGTGCAATCACACGGGGATTCCCGGGCGTGCAATCACACGGGGATTCCCGGGCGTGCAATCACACGGGGATTCCCGGGCGTGCAATCACACGGGGATTCCCGGGCGTGCAATCACACGGGGATTCCCGGGCGTGCAATCACACGGGGATTCCCGGGCGTGCAATCACAGGGGGATTCCCGGGCGTGCAATCACAGGGGGATTCCCGGGCGTGCATCACAGGGGGATTCCCGGGCGTGCAATCACAGGGGGATTCCCGGGCGTGCAATCACAGGGGGATTCCCGGGCGTGCAATCACAGGGGGATTCCCGGGCGTGCAATCACAGGGGGATTCCCGGGCGTGCAATCACAGGGGGATTCCCGGGCGTGCAATCACAGGGGGATTCCCGGGCGTGCAATCACAGGGGGATTCCCGGGCGTGCAATCACAGGGGGATTCCCGGGCGTGCAATCACAGGGGGATTCCCGGGCGTGCAATCACAGGGGGATTCCCGGGCGTGCAATCACAGGGGGATTCCCGGGCGTGCAATCACAGGGGGATTCCCGGGCGTGCAATCACAGGGGGATTCCCGGGCGTGCAATCACAGGGGGATTCCCGGGCGTGCAATCACAGGGGGATTCCCGGGCGTGCAATCACAGGGGGATTCCCGGGCGTGCAATCACAGGGGGATTCCCGGGCGTGCAATCACACGGGGATTCCCGGGCGTGCAATCACACGGGGATTCCCGGGCGTGCAATCACACGGGGATTCCCGGGCGTGCAATCACACGGGGATTCCCGGGCGTGCAATCACACGGGGATTCCCGGGCGTGCAATCACACGGGGATTCCCGGGCGTGCAATCACACGGGGATTCCCGGGCGTGCAATCACACGGGGATTCTCGGGCGTGCAATCACACGGGATTCCCGGGCGTGCAATCACACAGGGATTCCCGGGCGTGCAATCACAGGGATTCCCGGGCATGCAATCACCACGGGGACTCCCGGGCGTGCAATCACACAGAGATTCCCGGGCGTGCAATCACACAGAGATTCCCGGGCGTGCAATCCCACGGGGACTCCCGGGCGTGCAATCACACGGGGATTCCCGGGCGTGCAATCACACGGGGATTCCCGGGCGTGCAATCACACGGGGATTCCCGGGCGTGCAATCACACGGGGATTCCCGGGCGTGCAATCACACGGGGATTCCGGGCGTGCAATCACACGGGGATTCCCGGGCGTGCAATCACACGGGGATTCCCGGGCGTGCAATCACACAGGGATTCCCGGGCGTGCAATCACACGGGGATTCCCGGGCGTCCAATCACACGGGGATTCCCGGGCGTGCAATCACACGGGGATTCCCGGGCGTACAATCACACAGGGATTCCCGGGCGTGCAATCACACGGGGATTCCCGGGCGTGCAATCACACGGGGATTCCCGGGCGTGCAATCACACGGGGATTCCCGGGCGTGCAATCACACAGGGATTCCCGGGCGTGCACGGGCGTGCAATCACACGGGGATTCCCGGGCGTGCAATCACACGGGGATTCCCGGGCGTGCAATCACACGGGGATTCCCGGGCGTGCAATCACACGGGGATTCCCGGGCGTGCAATCACACAGGGATTCCCGGGCGTGCAATCACACAGGGATTCCCGGGCGTGCAATCACACGGGGATTCCCGGGCGTGCAATCACACGGGGATTCCCGGGCGTGCAATCACACGGGGATTCCCGGGCGTGCAATCACACGGGGATTCCCGGGCGTGCAATCACACAGGGATTCCCGGGCGTGCAATCACACGGGAATTCCCGGGCGTGCAATCACACAGGGATTCCCGGGCGTGCAATCACACGGATTCCCGGACATGCAATCACCACGGGGATTCCCGGGCGTGCAATCACACAGGGATTCCCGGGCGTGCAATCACACAGGGATTCCCGGGCGTGCAATCACACGGATTCCCGGGCATGCAATCACCACGGGGATTCCCGGGCGTGCAATCACACAGGGATTCCCGGGCGTGCAATCACCACGGGGATTCCCGGGCGTGCAATCACACGGGGATTCCCGGGCGTGCAATCACACGGGGATTTCCGGGCGTGCAATCACACAGGGATTCCCAGGCGTGCAATCACACAGGGATTCCCGGGCGTGCAATCACACGGGGATTCCCGGGCGTGCAATCACACGGGGATTCCCGGGCGTGCAATCACACAGGGATTCCCGGGCGTGCAATTACACAGGGATTCCCGGGCGTGCAATCACACAGGGATTCCCGGGCGTGCAATCACACAGGGATTTCCGGGCGTGCAATCACACAGGGATTCCCGGGCGTGCAATCACACAGGGATTTCCGGGCGTGCAATCACACGGGGATTCCCGGGCGTGCAATCACACGAGGATTCCCGGGCGTGCAATCACACGAGGATTCCCGGGCGTGCAATCACACGAGGATTCCCGGGCGTGCAATCACACAGGGATTCCCGGGCGTGCAATCACACGAGGATTCCCGGGCGTGCAATCACACGAGGATTCCCGGGCGTGCAATCACACGGGGATTCCCGGGCGTGCAATCACACAGGGATTCCCAGGCGTGCAATCACACAGGGATTCCCGGGCGTGCAATCACACGGGGATTCCCGGGCGTGCAATCACACGGGGATTCCCGGGCGTGCAATCACACGGGGATTCCCGGGCGTGCAATCACACGGGGATTCCCGGGCGTGCAATCACACGTGGATTCCCGGGCGTGCAATCACACGGGGATTCCCGGGCGTGCAATCACACGGGGATTCCAGGGCGTGCAATCACACGGGGATTCCCGGGCGTGCAATCACACGGAGATTCCCGGGCGTGCAATCACACAGGGATTCCCGGGTGTGCAATCACACAGGGATTCCCGGGCGTGCAATCACACAGGGATTCCCGGGCGTGCAATCACACGGGGATTCCCGGGCGTGCAATCACACGGGGATTCCCGGGCGTGCAATCACACGGGGATTCCCGGGCGTGCAATCACACGGGGATTCCCAGGCGTGCAATCACACAGGGATTCCCGGGCATGCAATCACACGGGGATTCCCGGGCGTGCAATCACACAGGGATTCCCGGGCGTGCAATCACACAGGGATTCCCGGGCGTGCAATCACACAGGGATTCCCGGGCGTGCAATCACACAGGGATTCCCGGGCGTGCAATCACACGTGGATTTCCGGGCGTGCAATCACACAGGGATTCCCGGGCGTGCAATCACACGGGGATTTCCGGGCGTGCAATCACACGGGGATTCCCGGGCGTGCAATCACACGGGGATTCCCGGGCGTGCAATCACACGGGGATTCCCGGGCGTGCAATCACACGGGGATTCCCGGGCGTGCAATCACACGGGGATTCCCGGGCGTGCAATCACACGAGGATTCCCGGGCGTGCAATCACACGAGGATTCCCGGGCGTGCAATCACACGAGGATTCCCGGGCGTGCAATCACACAGGGATTCCCGGGCGTGCAATCACACGAGGATTCCCGGGCGTGCAATCACACGGGGATTCCCGGGCCTGCAATCACACGAGGATTCCCGGGCGTGCAATCACACGGGGATTCCCGGGCGTGCAATCACACGGGGATTCCCGGGCGTGCAATCACACGGAGATTCCCGGGCGTGCAATCACACGGGGATTCCCGGGCGTGCAATCACACGGGGATTCCCGGGCGTGCAATCACACGGGGATTCCCAGGCGTGCAATCACACAGGGATTCCCGGGCGTGCAATCACACAGGGATTCCCGGGCGTGCAATCACACGGGGATTCCCGGGCGTGCAATCACACGGGGATTCCCGGGCGTGCAATCACACAGGGATTCCCGGGCGTGCAATCACACGGGGATTCCCAGGCGTGCAATCACACGGGGATTCCCGGGCGTGCAATCACACGGGGATTCCCGGGCGTGCAATCACACAGGGATTCCCGGGCGTGCAATCACACAGGGATTCCCGGGCGTGCAATCACACGGGGATACCCGGGCGTGCAATCACACGGAGACTCCCGGGCGTGCAATCACACGGGGATTCCATGCCGTGCAATCGCACAGGGATTCCCGGGCGTGCAATCGCACAGGGATTCCCGGGCGTGCAATCGCACGGGGATTCCCGGGCGTGCAATCACACGGGGATTCCCGGGCGTGCAATCACACAGGGATTCCCGGGCGTGCAATCACACGAGGATTCCCGGGCGTGCAATCACACGGGGATTCCCGGGCCTGCAATCACACGAGGATTCCCGGGCGTGCAATCACACGGGGATTCCCGGGCGTGCAATCACACGGGGATTCCCGGGCGTGCAATCACACGGAGATTCCCGGGCGTGCAATCACACGGGGATTCCCGGGCGTGCAATCACACGGGGATTCCCAGGCGTGCAATCACACAGGGATTCCCGGGCGTGCAATCACACGGATTCCCGGGCGTGCAATCACACGGGGATTCCCGGGCGTGCAATCACACGGGGATTCCCGGGCGTGCAATCACACGGGGATTCCCGGGCGTGCAATCACACAGGGATTCCCGGGCGTGCAATCACACGGGGATTCCCGGGCGTGCAATCACACAGGGATTCCCGGGTGTGCAATCACACAGGGATTCCCGGGCGTGCAATCACACGGGGATTCCCGGGCGTGCAATCACACGGGGATTCCCGGGCGTGCAATCACACGGGGATTCCCGGGCGTGCAATCACACGGGGATTCCCGGGCGTGCAATCACACAGGGATTCCCGGGCGTGCAATCACACAGGGATTCCCGGGCGTGCAATCACACGGGGATTCCCGGGCGTGCAATCACACAGGGATTCCCGGGCGTGCAATCACACAGGGATTCCCGGGCGTGCAATCACACAGGGATTCCCGGGCGTGCAATCACACAGGGATTCCCGGGCGTGCAATCACAAGGGGATTCCCGGGCGTGCAATCACACAGGTATTCGCGGGCGTGCAGTCACACGGGGATTCCCGGGCGTGCAATCACACGGGGATTCCCGGGCGTGCAATCACACGGGGATTCCCGGGCGTGCAATCACACGGGGATTCCCGGGTGTGCAATCACACGGGGATTCCCGGGCGTGCAATCACACAGAGATTCCCGGGCGTGCAATCACACGGGGATTCCCGGGCGTGCAATCACACGGGGATTCCCGGGCGTGCAATCACACGGGGATTCCCGGGCGTGCAATCACACGGGGATTCCCGGGCGTGCAATCACACGGGGATTCCCGGGCGTGCAATCACACGGGGATTCCCGGGCGTGCAATCACACGGGGATTCCCGGGCGTGCAATCACACGGGGATTCCCGGGCGTGCAATCACACGGGGATTCCCAGGCGTGCAATCACACGGGGATTCCCGGGCGTGCAATCACACGGGGATTCCCGGGCGTGCAATCACACGGGGATTCCCGGGCGTGCAATCACACGGGGATTCCCGGGCGTGCAATCACACGGGGATTCCCGGGCGTGCAATCACACGGGGATTTCCGGGCGTGCAATCACACGGGGATTCCCGGGCGTGCAATCACAGGGGGATTCCCGGGCGTGCAATCACACGGGGATTCCCGGGGGTGCAATCACAGGGGGATTCCCGGGGGTGCAATCACACGGGGATTCCCGGGCGTGCAATCACACGGGGATTCCCGGGCGTGCAATCACACGGGGATTCCCGGGCGTGCAATCACACGGGGATTCCCGGGCGTGCAATCACACGGGGATTCCCGGGCGTGCAATCACACGGGGATTCCCGGGCGTGCAATCACACGGGGATTCCCGGGCGTGCAATCACACGGGGATTCCCGGGCGTGCAATCACACGGGGATTCCCGGGCGTGCAATCACACGGGGATTCCCGGGCGTGCAATCACACGGGGATTCCCGGGCGTGCAATCACACGGGGATTCCCGGGCGTGCAATCACACGGGGATTCCCGGGCGTGCAATCACACGGGGATTCCCGGGCGTGCAATCACACGGGGATTCCCGGGCGTGCAATCACACGGGGATTCCCGGGCGTGCAATCACACGGGGATTCCCGGGCGTGCAATCACACGGAGATTCCCGGGCGTGCAATCACACGGGGATTCCCGGGCGTGCAATCACACGGGGATTTCCGGGCGTGCAATCACACGGGGATTCCCGGGCGTGCAATCACAGGGGGATTCCCGGGCGTGCAATCACACGGGGATTCCCGGGGGTGCAATCACAGGGGGATTCCCGGGGGTGCAATCACACGGGGATTCCCGGGGGTGCAATCACACGGGGATTCCCGGGCGTGCAATCACACGGGGATTCCCGGGCGTGCAATCACACGGGGATTCCCGGGCGTGCAATCACACGGGGATTCCCGGGCGTGCAATCACACGGGGATTCCCGGGCGTGCAATCACACGGGGATTCCCGGGCGTGCAATCACACGGGGATTTCCGGGCGTGCAATCACACGGGGATTTCCGGGCGTGCAATCACACGGGGATTCCCGGGCGTGCAATCACACGGGGATTCCCGGGCGTGCAATCACACGGAGATTCCCGGGCGTGCAATCACACGGGGATTCCCGGGCGTGCAATCACACGGGGATTTCCGGGCGTGCAATCACACGGGGATTCCCGGGCGTGCAATCACAGGGGATTCCCGGGCGTGCAATCACACGGGGATTCCCGGGGGTGCAATCACAGGGGGATTCCCGGGGGTGCAATCACACGGGGATTCCCGGGGGTGCAATCACACGGGGATTCCCGGGCGTGCAATCACACGGGGATTCCCGGGCGTGCAATCACACGGGGATTCCCGGGCGTGCAATCACACGGGGATTCCCGGGCGTGCAATCACACGGGGATTCCCGGGCGTGCAATCACACGGGGATTCCCGGGCGTGCAATCACACGGGGATTTCCGGGCGTGCAATCACACGGGGATTTCCGGGCGTGCAATCACACGGGGATTCCCGGGCGTGCAATCACACGGGGATTCCCGGGCGTGCAATCACAGGGGGATTCCCGGGCGTGCAATCACAGGGGGATTCCCGGGTGTGCAATCACAGGGGGATTCCCGGGCGTGCAATCACAGGGGGATTCCCGGGCGTGCAATCACAGGGGGATTCCCGGGCGTGCAATCACAGGGGGATTCCCGGGCGTGCAATCACAGGGGGATTCCCGGGCGTGCAATCACAGGGGGATTCCCGGGCGTGCAATCACAGGGGGATTCCCGGGCGTGCAATCACACGGGGATTCCCGGGCGTGCAATCACACGGGGATTCCCGGGCGTGCAATCACACGGGGATTCCCGGGCGTGCAATCACACGGGGATTCCCGGGCGTGCAATCACACGGGGATTCCCGGGCGTGCAATCACACGGGGATTCCGGGCGTGCAATCACACGGGGATTCCCGGGCGTGCAATCACACGGGGATTCCCGGGCGTGCAATCACAGGGGGATTCCCGGGCGTGCAATCACAGGGGGATTCCCGGGCGTGCATCACAGGGGGATTCCCGGGCGTGCAATCACAGGGGGATTCCCGGGCGTGCAATCACAGGGGGATTCCCGGGCGTGCAATCACAGGGGGATTCCCGGGCGTGCAATCACAGGGGGATTCCCGGGCGTGCAATCACAGGGGGATTCCCGGGCGTGCAATCACAGGGGGGATTCCCGGGCGTGCAATCACAGGGGGATTCCGGGGCGTGCAATCACAGGGGGATTCCCGGGCGTGCAATCACAGGGGGATTCCCGGGCGTGCAATCACAGGGGGATTCCCGGGCGTGCAATCACAGGGGGATTCCCGGGCGTGCAATCACAGGGGATTCCCGGGCGTGCAATCACAGGGGGATTCCCGGGCGTGCAATCACAGGGGGATTCCCGGGCGTGCAATCACAGGGGGATTCCCGGGCGTGCAATCACAGGGGGATTCCCGGGCGTGCAATCACAGGGGGATTCCCGGGCGTGCAATCACACGGGGATTCCCGGGCGTGCAATCACACGGGGATTCCCGGGCGTGCAATCACACGGGGATTCCCGGGCGTGCAATCACACGGGGATTCCCGGGCGTGCAATCACACGGGGATTCTCGGGCGTGCAATCACACGGGATTCCCGGGCGTGCAATCACACAGGGATTCCCGGGCGTGCAATCACAGGGATTCCCGGGCATGCAATCACCACGGGGACTCCCGGGCGTGCAATCACACAGAGATTCCCGGGCGTGCAATCACACAGAGATTCCCGGCGTGCAATCCCACGGGGACTCCCGGGCGTGCAATCACACGGGGATTCCCGGGCGTGCAATCACACGGGGATTCCCGGGCGTGCAATCACACGGGGATTCCCGGGCGTGCAATCACACGGGGATTCCCCGGGCGTGCAATCACACGGGGATTCCGGGCGTGCAATCACACGGGGATTCCCGGGCGTGCAATCACACGGGGATTCCCGGGCGTGCAATCACACAGGGATTCCCGGGCGTGCAATCACACGGGGATTCCCGGGCGTCCAATCACACGGGGATTCCGGGCGTGCAATCACACGGGGATTCCCGGGCGTACAATCACACAGGGATTCCCGGGCGTGCAATCACACAGGGATTCCCGGGCGTGCAATCACACGGGATTCCCGGGCGTGCAATCACACGGGGATTCCCGGGCGTGCAATCACACAGGGATTCCCGGGCGTGCACGGGCGTGCAATCACACGGGGATTCCCGGGCTGTGCAATCACACGGGGATTCCCGGGCGTGCAATCACACGGGGATTCCCGGGCGTGCAATCACACGGGGATTCCCGGCGCGTGCAATCACACGGGGATTCCCGGGCGTGCAATCACACAGGGATTCCCGGGCGTGCAATCACACGGGGATCCCGGGCGTGCAATCACACAGGGATTCCCGGGCGTGCAATCACACGGGGATTCCCGGGCGTGCAATCACACGGGGATTCCCGGGCGTGCAATCACACAGGGATTCCCGGGCGTGCAATCACACGGGAATTCCCGGCGTGCAATCACACAGGGATTCCCGGGCGTGCAATCACACGGATTCCCGGGACATGCAATCACCACGGGATTCCCGGGCGTGCAATCACACAGGGATTCCCGGCGTGCAATCACACAGGATTCCCGGGCGTGCAATCACACGGATTCCCGGGCATGCAATCACCACGGGGATTCCCGGGCGTGCAATCACACAGGGATTCCCGGGCGTGCAATCACCACGGGGATTCCCGGGCGTGCAATCACACGGGATTCCCGGGCGTGCAATCACACGGGGATTTCCGGGCGTGCAATCACACAGGGATTCCCAGGCGTGCAATCACACAGGGATTCCCGGGCGTGCAATCACACGGGGATTCCCGGGCGTGCAATCACACGGGGATTCCCGGGCGTGCAATCACACAGGGATTCCCGGGCGTGCAATTACACAGGGATTCCCGGGCGTGCAATCACACAGGGATTCCCGGGCGTGCAATCACACAGGGATTTCCGGGCGTGCAATCACACAGGGATTCCCGGGCGTGCAATCACACAGGGATTTCCGGGCGTGCAATCACACGGGGATTCCCGGGCGTGCAATCACACGAGGATTCCCGGGCGTGCAATCACACGAGGATTCCCGGGCGTGCAATCACACGAGGATTCCCGGGCGTGCAATCACACAGGGATTCCCGGGCGTGCAATCACACGAGGATTCCCGGGCGTGCAATCACACGAGGATTCCCGGGCGTGCAATCACACGGGGATTCCCGGGGCGTGCAATCACACAGGGATTCCCAGGCGTGCAATCACACAGGGATTCCCGGGCGTGCAATCACACGGGGATTCCCGGGCGTGCAATCACACGGGGATTCCGGGCGTGCAATCACACGGGGATTCCCGGGCGTGCAATCACACGGGGATTCCCGGGCGTGCAATCACACGGGGATTCCCGGGCGTGCAATCACACGGGGATTCCCGGGCGTGCAATCACACGGGATTCCCGGGCGTGCAATCACACGGGGATTCCAGGGCGTGCAATCACACGGGGATTCCGGGCGTGCAATCACACGGAGATTCCCGGGCGTGCAATCACACAGGGATTCCCGGGTGTGCATCACACAGGGATTCCCGGGCGTGCAATCACACAGGATTCCCGGGCGTGCAATCACACGGGGATTCCCAGGCGTGCAATCACACGGGGATTCCCGGGCGTGCAATCACACGGGATTCCCGGGCGTGCAATCACACGGGGATTCCCAGGCGTGCAATCACACAGGATTCCCGGGCATGCAATCACACGGGGATTCCCGGGCGTGCAATCACACGGGGATTCCCGGGCGTGCAATCACACAGGGATTCCCGGGCGTGCAATCACACAGGGATTCCCGGGCGTGCAATCACACAGGGATTCCGGCGTGCAATCACACAGGGATTCCCGGGCGTGCAATCACACGTGGATTTCCGGGCGTGCAATCACACAGGATTCCCGGGCGTGCAATCACACGGGGATTCCGGGCGTGCAATCACACGGGGATTCCGGGCGTGCAATCACACGGGGATTCCGGGCGTGCAATCACACGGGGATTCCCGGGCGTGCAATCACACGGGGATTCCCGGGCGTGCAATCACACGGGATTCCCGGGCGTGCAATCACACGAGGATTCCCGGGCGTGCAATCACACGAGGATTCCCGGGCGTGCAATCACACGAGGGATTCCCGGGCGTGCAATCACAGGGGGATTCCCGGCGTGCAATCACAGGGGATTCCCGGGTGTGCAATCACAGGGGGATTCCCGGGGGTGCAATCACACGGGGATTCCCGGGGGTGCAATCACACGGGGATTCCCGGGCGTGCAATCACACGGGGATTCCCGGGCGTGCAATCACACGGGGATTCCCGGGCGTGCAATCACACGGGGATTCCCGGGCGTGCAATCACACGGGGATTCCCGGCGTGCAATCACACGGGGATTCCCGGGCGTGCAATCACACGGGGATTTCCGGGCGTGCAATCACACGGGGATTTCCGGGCGTGCAATCACACGGGGATCCCGGGCGTGCAATCACACGGGGATTCCCGGGCGTGCAATCACAGGGGGATTCCCGGGCGTGCAATCACAGGGGGATTCCCGGGTGTGCAATCACAGGGGGATTCCCGGGCGTGCAATCACAGGGGGATTCCCGGGCGTGCAATCACAGGGGGATTCCCGGGCGTGCAATCACAGGGGGATTCCCGGGCGTGCAATCACAGGGGGATTCCCGGGCGTGCAATCACAGGGGGATTCCCGGGCAGTGCAATCACAGGGGATTCCCGGGCGTGCAATCACACGGGGATTCCCGGGCGTGCAATCACACGGGGATTCCCGGGCGTGCAATCACACGGGGATTCCCGGGCGTGCAATCACACGGGGATTCCCGGGCGTGCAATCACACGGGGATTCCCGGGCGTGCAATCACACGGGGATTCCCGGGGCGTGCAATCACACGGGGATTCCCGGGCGTGCAATCACACGGGGATTCCCGGGCGTGCAATCACAGGGGGATTCCCGGGCGTGCAATCACAGGGGGATTCCCGGGCGTGCATCACAGGGGGATTCCCGGGCGTGCAATCACAGGGGGATCCCGGGCGTGCAATCACAGGGGGATTCCCGGGCGTGCAATCACAGGGGGATTCCCGGGCGTGCAATCACAGGGGGATTCCCGGGCGTGCAATCACAGGGGGATTCCCGGGCGTGCAATCACAGGGGGATTCCGGGCGTGCAATCACAGGGGGATTCCCGGGCGTGCAATCACAGGGGGATTCCCGGGCGTGCAATCACAGGGGATTCCCGGGCGTGCAATCACAGGGGGATTCCCGGGCGTGCAATCACAGGGGGATTCCCGGGCGTGCAATCACAGGGGGATTCCCGGCGTGCAATCACAGGGGGGATTTCCCGGGCGTGCAATCACAGGGGGGATTCCGGGCGTGCAATCACAGGGGGATTCCCGGGCGTGCAATCACAGGGGGATTCCCGGGCGTGCAATCACACGGGGATTCCCGGGCGTGCAATCACACGGGGATTCCCGGGCGTGCAATCACACGGGGATTCCCGGGCGTGCAATCACACGGGGATTCCGGGCGTGCAATCACACGGGGATTCCCGGGCGTGCAATCACACGGGGATTCCCGGGCGTGCAATCACACGGGGATTCTCGGGCGTGCAATCACACGGGATTCCCGGGCGTGCAATCACACACAGGATTCCCGGGCGTGCAATCACAGGGATTCCCGGGCATGCAATCACCACGGGGACTCCCGGGCGTGCAATCACACAGAGATTCCCGGGCGTGCAATCACACAGAGATTCCGGGCGTGCAATCCCACGGGGACTCCCGGGCGTGCAATCACACGGGGATTCCGGGCGTGCAATCACACGGGGATTCCCGGGCGTGCGTGCAATCACACGGGGATTCCCCGGGCGTGCAATCACACGGGGATTCCCGGGCGTGCAATCACACGGGGATTCCCGGGCGTGCAATCACACGGGGATTCCCGGGCGTGCAATCACACGGGGATTCCGGGCGTGCAATCACACGGGGATTCCCGGGCGTGCAATCACACGGGGATTCCCGGGCGTGCAATCACACAGGGGATTCCCGGGCGTGCAATCACACGGGGATTCCCGGGCGTCGCAATCACACGGGGATTCCCGGGCGTGCAATCACACGGGGATTCCCGGGCGTACAATCACACAGGGATTCCCGGGCGTGCAATCACACAGGGATTCCCGGGCGTGCAATCACACGGGGATTCCCGGGCGTGCAATCACACGGGGATTCCCGGGCGTGCAATCACACAGGGATTCCCGGGCGTGCACGGGCGTGCAATCACACGGGGATTCCCGGGCGTGCAATCACACGGGGATTCCCGGGCGTGCAATCACACGGGGATTCCCGGGCGTGCAATCACACGGGGATTCCCGGGCGTGCAATCACACAGGGATTCCCGGGCGTGCAATCACACAGGGATTCCCGGGCGTGCAATCACACGGGGATTCCCGGGCGTGCAATCACACAGGGATTCCCGGGCGTGCAATCACACGGGGATTCCCGGGCGTGCAATCACACGGGGATTCCCGGGCGTGCAATCACACAGGGATTCCCGGGCGTGCAATCACACGGGAATTCCCGGGCGTGCAATCACACAGGGGATTCCCCGGGCGTGCAATCACACGGATTCCCGGACATGCAATCACCACGGGGATTCCCCGGGCGTGCAATCACACAGGGATTCCCGGGCGTGCAATCACACAGGGATTCCCGGGCGTGCAATCACACGGATTCCCGGGCATGCAATCACCACGGGGGATTCCCGGGCGTGCAATCACACAGGGATTCCCGGGCGTGCAATCACCACGGGGATTCCCGGGCGTGCAATCACACGGGGATTCCCGGGCGTGCAATCACACGGGGATTTCCGGGCGTGCAATCACACAGGGATTCCCAGGCGTTGCAATCACACAGGGATTCCCGGGCGTGCAATCACACGGGGATTCCCGGGCGTGCAATCACACGGGGATTCCCGGGCGTGCAATCACACAGGGATTCCCGGGCGTGCAATTACACAGGATTCCCGGGCGTGCAATCACACAGGGATTCCCGGGCGTGCAATCACACAGGGATTTCCGGGCGTGCAATCACACAGGGATTCCCGGGCGTGCAATCACACAGGGATTTCCGGGCGTGCAATCACACGGGGATTCCCGGGCGTGCAATCACACGAGGATTCCCGGGCGTGCAATCACACGAGGATTCCCGGGCGTGCAATCACACGAGGATTCCCGGGCGTGCAATCACACAGGGATTCCCGGGCGTGCAATCACACGAGGATTCCCGGGCGTGCAATCACACGAGGATTCCCGGGCGTGCAATCACACGGGGATTCCCGGGCGTGCAATCACACAGGGATTCCCAGGCGTGCAATCACACAGGGATTCCCGGGCGTGCAATCACACGGGGATTCCCGGGCGTGCAATCACACGGGGATTCCCGGGCGTGCAATCACACGGGGATTCCCGGGCGTGCAATCACACGGGGATTCCCGGGCGTGCAATCACACGGGGATTCCCGGGCGTGCAATCACACGGGGATTCCCGGGCGTGCAATCACACGGGATTCCCGGGCGTGCAATCACACGGGGATTCCAGGGCGTGCAATCACACGGGGATTCCCGGGCGTGCAATCACACGGAGATTCCCGGGCGTGCAATCACACAGGGATTCCCGGGTGTGCAATCACACAGGGATTCCCGGGCGTGCAATCACACAGGGATTCCCGGGCGTGCAATCACACGGGGATTCCCAGGCGTGCAATCACACGGGGATTCCCGGGCGTGCAATCACACGGGGATTCCCGGGCGTGCAATCACACGGGGATTCCCAGGCGTGCAATCACACAGGGATTCCCGGGCATGCAATCACACGGGGATTCCCGGGCGTGCAATCACACAGGGATTCCCGGGCGTGCAATCACACAGGGATTCCCGGGCGTGCAATCACACAGGGATTCCCGGGCGTGCAATCACACAGGGATTCCCGGGCGTGCAATCACACGTGGATTTCCGGGCGTGCAATCACACAGGGATTCCCGGGCGTGCAATCACACGGGGATTTCCGGGCGTTGCAATCACACGGGGATTCCCGGGCGTGCAATCACACGGGGATTCCCGGGCGTGCAATCACACGGGGATTCCCGGGCGTGCAATCACACGGGGATTCCCGGCGTGCAATCACACGGGGATTCCCGGGGCGTGCAATCACACGAGGATTCCCGGGCGTGCAATCACACGAGGATTCCCGGGCGTGCAATCACACGAGGATTCCCGGGCGTGCAATCACACAGGGATTCCCGGGCGTGCAATCACACGAGGATTCCGGCGGTGCAATCACACGGGGATTCCCGGGCCTGCAATCACACGAGGATTCCCGGGCGTGCAATCACACGGGGATTCCCGGGCGTGCAATCACACGGGGATTCCCGGGCGTGCAATCACACGGAGATTCCCGGGCGTGCAATCACACGGGGATTCCCGGGCGTGCAATCACACGGGGATTCCCAGGCGTGCAATCACACAGGGATTCCCGGGCGTGCAATCACACGGATTCCCGGGCGTGCAATCACACAGGGATTCCCGGGCGTGCAATCACACGGGGATTCCCGGGCGTGCAATCACACGGGGATTCCCGGGCGTGCAATCACACAGGGATTCCCGGGCGTGCAATCACACGGGGATTCCCGGGCGTGCAATCACACGGGGATTCCCGGGCGTGCAATCACACGGGGATTCCCGGGCGTGCAATCACACAGGGATTCCCGGGCGTGCAATCACACAGGGATTCCCGGGCGTGCAATCACACGGGGATACCCGGGCGTGCAATCACACGGAGACTCCCGGGCGTGCAATCACACGGGGATTCCATGCCGTGCAATCGCACAGGGATTCCCGGGCGTGCAATCGCACAGGGATTCCCGGGCGTGCAATCGCACGGGGATTCCCCGGGCGTGCAATCACACGGGGATTCCCGGGCGTGCAATCACACAGGGGATTCCCGGGCGTGCAATCACACGAGGATTCCCGGGCGTGCAATCACACGGGGATTCCCGGGCCTGCAATCACACGAGGATTCCCGGGCGTGCAATCACACGGGGATTCCCGGGCGTGCAATCACACGGGGATTCCCGGGCGTGCAATCACACGGAGATTCCCGGGCGTGCAATCACACGGGATTCCCGGGCGTGCAATCACACGGGGATTCCCAGGCGTGCAATCACACAGGGATTCCCGGGCGTGCAATCACACGGATTCCCGGGCGTGCAATCACACAGGGATTCCCGGGCGTGCAATCACACGGGGATTCCCGGGCGTGCAATCACACAGGGATTCCCGGGCGTGCAATCACACGGGGATTCCCGGGGCGTGCAATCACACGGAGATTCCCGGGCGTGCAATCACACAGGGATTCCCGGGTGTGCAATCACACAGGGATTCCCGGGCGTGCAATCACACAGGGATTCCCGGGCGTGCAATCACACGGGGATTCCCAGGCGTGCAATCACACGGGGATTCCCGGGCGTGCAATCACACGGGGATTCCCGGGCGTGCAATCACACGGGGATTCCCAGGCGTGCAATCACACAGGGATTCCCGGGCATGCAATCACACGGGGATTCCCGGGCGTGCAATCACACAGGGATTCCCGGGCGTGCAATCACACAGGGATTCCCGGGCGTGCAATCACACAGGGATTCCCGGGCGTGCAATCACACAGGGATTCCCGGGCGTGCAATCACACGTGGATTTCCGGGCGTGCAATCACACAGGGATTCCCGGGCGTGCAATCACACGGGGATTTCCGGGCGTGCAATCACACGGGGATTCCCGGGCGTGCAATCACACGGGGATTCCCGGGCGTGCAATCACACGGGGATTCCCGGGCGTGCAATCACACGGGGATTCCCGGGCGTGCAATCACACGGGGATTCCCGGGCGTGCAATCACACGAGGATTCCCGGGCGTGCAATCACACGAGGATTCCCGGGCGTGCAATCACACGAGGATTCCCGGGCGTGCAATCACACAGGGATTCCCGGGCGTGCAATCACACGAGGATTCCCGGGCGTGCAATCACACGGGGATTCCCGGGCCTGCAATCACACGAGGATTCCCGGGCGTGCAAATCACACGGGGATTCCGGGCGTGCAATCACACGGGGATTCCCGGGCGTGCAATCACACGGAGATTTCCCGGGCGTGCAATCACACGGGGATTCCCGGGCGTGCAATCACACGGGGATTCCCAGGCGTGTGCAATCACACAGGGATTCCCGGGCGTGCAATCACACGGATTCCCGGGCGTGCAATCACACAGGGGATTCCCGGGCGTGCAATCACACGGGGATTCCCGGGCGTGCAATCACACGGGGATTCCCGGGCGTGCAATCACACAGGGATTCCCGGGCGTGCAATCACACGGGGATTCCCAGGCGTGCAATCACACGGGGATTCCCGGGCGTGCAATCACACGGGGATTCCCGGGCGTGCAATCACACAGGGATTCCCGGGCGTGCAATCACACAGGGATTCCCGGGCGTGCAATCACACGGGGATACCCGGCGTGCAATCACACGGAGACTCCGGGCGTGCAATCACACGGGGATTCCATGCCGTGCAATCGCACAGGGATTCCCGGGCGTGCAATCGCACAGGGATTCCCGGGCGTGCAATCGCACGGGGATTCCCGGGCGTGCAATCACACGGGGATTCCCGGGCGTGCAATCACACAGGGATTCCCGGGCGTGCAATCACACGAGGATTCCCGGGCGTGCAATCACACGGGGATTCCGGGCCTGCAATCACACGAGGATTCCGGGCGTGCATCACACGGGGATTCCCGGGCGTGCAATCACACGGGGATTCCCGGGCGTGCAATCACACGGAGATTCCCGGGCGTGCAATCACACGGGGATTCCCGGGCGTGCAATCACACGGGGATTCCCCAGGCGTGCAATCACACAGGGATTCCCGGGCGTGCAATCACACGGATTCCCGGGCGTGCAATCACACAGGGATTCCCGGGCGTGCAATCACACGGGGGATTCCCGGGCGTGCAATCACACGGGGATTCCCGGGCGTGCAATCACACAGGGATTCCCGGGCGTGCAATCACACGGGGATTCCCGGGCGTGCAATCACACAGGGATTCCCGGGTGTGCAATCACACAGGGATTCCCGGGCGTGCAATCACACGGGGGATTCCCGGGCGTGCAATCACACGGGGATTCCCGGGCGTGCAATCACACGGGGATTCCCGGGCGTGCAATCACACGGGGACTCCCGGGCGTGCAATCACACAGGGATTCCCGGGCGTGCAATCACACAGGGATTCCCGGGCGTGCAATCACACGGGGATTCCCGGGCGTGCAATCACACAGGGATTCCCGGGCGTGCAATCACACAGGGATTCCGGGCGTGCAATCACACAGGGATTCCCGGGCGTGCAATCACACAGGGATTCCCGGGCGTGCAATCACAAGGGGATTCCCGGGCGTGCAATCACACGGGTATTCGCGGGCGTGCAGTCACACGGGGATTCCCGGGCGTGCAATCACACGGGGATTCCCGGGCGTGCAATCACACGGGGATTCCCGGGCGTGCAATCACACAGGGATTCCCGGGCGTGCAATCACACGGGGATTCCCGGGCGTGCAATCACACAGAGATTCCCGGGCGTGCAATCACACGGGGATTCCCGGGCGTGCAATCACACGGGGATTCCCGGGCGTGCAATCACACGGGGATTCCGGGCGTGCAATCACACGGGGATTCCCGGGCGTGCAATCACACGGGATTCCCGGGCGTGCAATCACACGGGGATTCCCAGGCGTGCAATCACACGGGGATTCCCGGGCGTGCAATCACACGGGGATTCCCGGGCGTGCAATCACACGGGGATTCCCGGGCGTGCAATCACACAGGGATTCCCGGGCGTGCAATCACACGGGGATTCCCGGGCGTGCAATCACACGGGGATTTCGGGCGTGCAATCACACGGGGATTCCCGGGCGTGCAATCACAGGGGGATTCCCGGGCGTGCAATCACACGGGGATTCCCGGGGGTGCAATCACAGGGGGATTCCCGGGGGTGCAATCACACGGGGATTCCCGGGCGTGCAATCACACGGGGATTCCCGGGCGTGCAATCACACGGGGATTCCCGGGCGTGCAATCACACGGGGATTCCCGGGCGTGCAATCACACGGGGATTCCCGGGCGTGCAATCACACGGGGATTCCCGGGCGTGCAATCCGACACGGGGGATTCCCGGGCGTGCAATCACACGGGGATTCCCGGGCGTGCAATCACACGGGGATTCCCGGGCGTGCAATCACACGGGGATTCCCGGGCGTGCAATCACACGGGGATTCCCGGGCGTGCAATCACACGGGGGATTCCCGGGCGTGCAATCACACGGGGATTCCCGGGCGTGCAATCACACGGGGATTCCCGGGCGTGCAATCACACGGGGATTCCCGGGCGTGCAATCACACGGGGATTCCCGGGCGTGCAATCACACGGGGATTCCCGGGGCGTGCAATCACACGGGGATTCCCGGGCGTGCAATCACACGGGGATTCCCGGGCGTGCAATCACACGGGGGATTCCCGGGCGTGCAATCACACGGGGATTTCCGGGCGTGCAATCACACGGGGATTCCCGGGCGTGCAATCACAGGGGATTCCCGGGCGTGCAATCACACGGGGATTCCCGGGGGTGCAATCACAGGGGGATTCCCGGGGTGCAATCACACGGGGATTCCCGGGGGTGCAATCACACGGGGATTCCCGGGCGTGCAATCACACGGGGATTTCCCGGGCGTGCAATCACACGGGGATTCCCGGGCGTGCAATCACACGGGGATTCCCGGGCGTGCAATCACACGGGGGATTCCCGGGCGTGCAATCACACGGGGATTTCCCGGGCGTGCAATCACACGGGGATTTCCGGGCGTGCAATCACACGGGGATTCCCGGGCGTGCAATCACACGGGGATTCCCGGGCGTGCAATCACACGGGGATTCCCGGGCGTGCAATCACACGGGGATTTTCCACCGGGCGTGCAATCACACGGGGATTCCCGGGCGTGCAATCACAGGGGGATTCCCGGGGCGTGCAATCACACGGGGATTCCCGGGGGTGCAATCACACGGGGATTCCCGGGGGTGCAATCACACGGGGATTCCCGGGCGTGCAATCACACGGGGATTCCCGGGCGTGCAATCACACGGGGATTCCCGGGCGTGCAATCACACGGGGATTCCCGGGCGTGCAATCACACGGGGATTCCCGGGCGTGCAATCACACGGGGATTCCCGGGCGTGCAATCACACGGGGATTCCCGGCGTGCAATCACACGGGGATTCCCGGGCGTGCAATCACACGGGGATTCCCGGGCGTGCAATCACACGGGGATTTCCGGGCGTGCAATCACACGGGGATTTCCGGGCGTGCAATCACACGGGGATTTCCGGGCGTGCAATCACACGGGGATTCCCGGGCGTGCAATCACACGGGGATTCCCGGGCGTGCAATCACAGGGGGATTCCCGGGCGTGCAATCACAGGGGGATTCCCGGGCGTGCAATCACACGGGGGGATTCCCGGGCGTGCAATCACAGGGGGATTCCCGGGCGTGCAATCACAGGGGGATTCCCGGGCGTGCAATCACAGGGGGATTCCCGGGGCGTGCAATCACAGGGGGATTCCCGGGCGTGCAATCACAGGGGGATTCCCGGGCGTGCAATCACACGGGGATTCCCGGGCGTGCAATCACACGGGGATTCCCGGGCGTGCAATCACACGGGGGATTCCGGGCGTGCAATCACACGGGGATTCCCGGGCGTGCAATCACACGGGGATTCCCGGGCGTGCAATCACACGGGGATTCCGGGCGTGCAATCACACGGGGATTCCCGGGCGTGCAATCACAGGGGGATTCCCGGGCGTGCAATCACAGGGGGATTCCCGGGCGTGCAATCACAGGGGGATTCCCGGGCGTGCATCACAGGGGGATTCCCGGGCGTGCATCACAGGGGGATTCCCGGGCGTGCAATCACAGGGGGATTCCCGGGGCGTGCAATCACAGGGGGATTCCCGGGCGTGCAATCACAGGGGGATTCCCGGGCGTGCAATCACAGGGGGATTCCCGGGCGTGCAATCACAGGGGGATTCCCGGGCGTGCAATCACAGGGGGATTCCCGGGCGTGCAATCACAGGGGGATTCCCGGGCGTGCAATCACAGGGGGATTCCCGGGCGTGCAATCACAGGGGGATTCCCGGGCGTGCAATCACAGGGGGATTCCCGGGCGTGCAATCACAGGGGGATTCCCGGGCGTGCAATCACAGGGGGATTCCCGGGGCGTGCAATCACAGGGGGATTCCCGGGCGTGCAATCACAGGGGGATTCCCGGGCGTGCAATCACAGGGGGATTCCCGGGCGTGCAATCACAGGGGGATTCCCGGGCGTGCAATCACAGGGGGATTCCCGGGCGTGCAATCACAGGGGGATTCCCGGGCGTGCAATCACAGGGGGATTCCCGGGCGTGCAATCACAGGGGATTCCCGGGCGTGCAATCACAGGGGGATTCCCGGGCGTGCAATCACAGGGGGATTCCCGGGCGTGCAATCACACGGGGATTCCCGGGCGTGCAATCACACGGGGATTCCCTGGCGTGCAATCACACGGGGATTCCCGGGCGTGCAATCACACGGGATTCCCGGGCGTGCAATCACACGGGGATTCCCGGGCGTGCAATCACACGGGGATTCCCGGGCGTGCAATCACACGGGGATTCTCGGGCGTGCAATCACACGGGATTCCCGGGGCGTGCAATCACACAGGGATTCCCGGCGTGCAATCACAGGGATTCCCGGGCATGCAATCACCACGGGGACTCCCGGGCGTGCAATCACACAGAGATTCCCGGGCGTGCAATCACACAGAGATTCCCGGGCGTGCAATCCCACGGGGACTCCCGGGGCGTGCAATCACACGGGATTCCCGGGGCGTGCAATCACACGGGGATTCCCTGGGCGTGCAATCACACGGGGATTCCCGGGCGTGCAATCACACGGGGATTCCCGGGCGTGCAATCACACGGGGATTCCGGGCGTGCAATCACACGGGGATTCCCGGGCGTGCAATCACACGGGGATTCCCGGGCGTGGCAATCACACGGGGATTCCCGGGCGTGCAATCACACGGGGATTCCCGGGCGTGCAATCACACGGGGATTCCCGGGCGTGCAATCACACGGGATTTCCGGGCGTGCAATCACACGGGGATTTCCGGGCGTGCAATCACACGGGGATTCCCGGGCGTGCAATCACACGGGGATTCCCGGGCGTGCAATCACACGGGGATTCCCGGGCGTGCAATCACACGGGGGATTTCCGGGCGTGCAATCACACGGGGGATTCCCGGGCGTGCAATCACAGGGGGATTCCCGGCGTGCAATCACACGGGGATTCCCGGGGGTGCAATCACAGGGGGATTCCCGGGGGTGCAATCACACGGGGATTCCCGGGGGTGCAATCACACGGGGATTCCCGGGCGTGCAATCACACGGGGATTCCCGGGCGTGCAATCACACGGGGATTCCCGGGCGTGCAATCACACGGGGATTCCCGGGCGTGCAATCACACGGGGATTCCCGGGCGTGCAATCACACGGGGATTCCCGGGCGTGCAATCACACGGGGATTCCCGGGCGTGCAATCACACGGGGGATTCCGGGGCGTGCAATCACACGGGATTTCCGGGCGTGCAATCACACGGGGATTTCCGGGCGTGCAATCACACGGGGATTCCCGGGCGTGCAATCACAGCGGGGGATTCCCGGGCGTGCAATCACAGGGGGATTCCCGGCGTGCAATCACAGGGGGATTCCCGGGCGTGCAATCACAGGGGGATTCCCGGGCGTGAATCACAGGGGGATTCCCGGGCGTGCAATCACAGGGGGATTCCCGGGCGTGCAATCACAGGGGGATTCCCGGGCGTGCAATCACAGGGGGATTCCCGGGCGTGCAATCACACGGGGATTCCCGGGCGTGCAATCACAGGGGATTCCCGGGCGTGCAATCACACGGGGATTCCCGGGCGTGCAATCACAGGGGATTCCCGGGCGTGCAATCACACGGGGATTCCCGGGCGTGCAATCACACGGGGATTCCCGGGCGTGCAATCAAACGGGGATTCCCGGGCGTGCAATCACAGGGGATTCCCGGGCGAGCAATCACAGGGGATTCCCGGGCTGCAATCACAGGGGGATTCCCGGGCGTGCAATCACAGGGGATTCCCGGGCGTGCAATCACAGGGGGATTCCCGGTGGCGTGCAATCACAGGGGATTCCCGGGCGTGCAATCACAGGGGGATTCCCGGGCGTGCAATCACAGGGGGATTCCCGGGCGTGCCAATCACAGGGGGATTCCCGGGCGTGCAATCACTGGGGGATTTCCCTGGCGTGCAATCACAGGGGATTCCCGGGCGTTGCAATCACAGGGGGATTCCTGGGCGTTGCAATCACAGGGGGATTCCCGGGCGTGCAAATCACAGGGGGATTCCTTTCCCGGGCGTGCAATCACAGGGGGATCCCGGGCGTGCCCGGGCGTGCATCACAGGGGATTCCCGGGCGTGCAATCACAGGGGGATTCCCGGGCGTGCAATCACAGGGGATTCCCGGGCGTGCAATCACAGGGGGATTCCCGGGCGTGGCAATCACAGGGGATTCCCGGGCGTGCAATCACAGGGGATCCCGGGCGTGCAATCACACGGGGATTCCCGGGCGTGCAATCACAGGGGGATTCCCGGGCGTGCAATCACACGGGGATTCTCGGGCGAGTGCAATCACACGGGGATTCCCGGGCGTGCAATCACACGGGGATTCCCGGGCGTGCATCACACGGGGATTCCGGGCGTGCAATCACACGGGATTCCCGGGCGTGCAATCACACGGGGATTCCCGGGCGTGCAATCACACGGGATTCCGGGCGTGCAATCACACGGGATTCCCGGGGCGTGCAATCACACAGGGGATTCTCCGGCGTGCAATCACACGGGTTTCCCGGCGCAATCACACGGGGACTCCGGGCGTGCAATCACAGAGATTCCCGGGCGTGCAATCACACAGAGATTCCCGGGCGTCCGCAATCACACGGGACTCCCGGGCGTGCAATCACACGGGGATTCCCGGGCGTGCAATCACACGGGGATTCCCGGGCGTTGCAATCACACGGGGATTCCCGGGCGTGCAATCCACACGGGGATTCCCGGGCGTGCAATCACACGGGGATTCCGGGCGTGCATCACACGGGGATTCCCGGGCGTGCAATCACACGGGGATTCCCGGGCGTGCAATCACACAGGGATTCCGGGCG
>NW_027454884.1:0-55180 GCF_040206685.1 Ascaphus truei
AGAATCTCGCCCCGCTCAGCCCGTGTGAGAGAATCTCGCCCCGCTCAGCCGTGTGAGAGAATCTCGCCCCGCTCAGCCCGTGTGAGAGAATCTCGCCCCGCTCAGACCGTGTGAGAGAGAATCTCGCCACGCTCAGCCCGTGTGTGAGAGAATCTCGCCCCGCTCAGCCCGTGTGTGAGAGAATCTCGCCCCGCTCAGCCCGTGTGAAGAATCTCGCCCCGCTCAGCCCGTGTGAGAGAATCTCGCCCCGCTCAGCCCATGTGAGAGAATCTCGCCCCGCTCAGCCCGTGTGAGAGAATCTCGCCCCGCTCAGCCCGTGTGAGAGAATCTCGCCCCGCTCAGCCCGTGTGAGAGAATCTCGCCCCGCTCAGCCCGTGTGAGAGAGAATCTCGCCCCGCTCAGCCCGTGTGAGAGAGAATCTCGCCCCGCTCAGCCCGTGTGAGAGAGAATCTCGCCCCGCTCAGCCCGTGTGAGAGAGAATCTCGCCCCGCTCAGCCCGTGTGAGAGAGAATCTCGCCCCGCTCAGCCCGTGTGAGAGAATCTCGCCCCGCTCAGCCCGTGTGAGAGAATCTCGCCCCGCTCAGCCCGTGTGAGAGAATCTCGCCCCGCTCAGCCCGTGTGAGAGAATCTCGCCCCGCTCAGCCCGTGTGAGAGAATCTCGCCCCGCTCAGCCCGTGTGAGAGAGAATCTCGCCCCGCTCAGCCCGTGTGAGAGAATCTCGCCCCGCTCAGCCCGTGTGAGAGAATCTCGCCCCGCTCAGCCCGTGTGAGAGAGAATCTCGCCCCGCTCAGCCCGTGTGTGAGAGAATCTCGCCCCGCTCAGCCCGTGTGAGAGAATCTCGCCCCGCTCAGCCCGTGTGAGAGAATCTCGCCCCGCTCAGCCCGTGTGTGAGAGAATCTCGCCCCGCTCAGCCCGTGTGAGAGAATCTCGCCCCGCTCAGCCCGTGTGAGAGAATCTCGCCCCGCTCAGCCCGTGTGAGAGAATCTCGCCCCGCTCAGCCCGTGTGAGAGAATCTCGCCCCGCTCAGCCCGTGTGAGAGAGAATCTCGCCCCGCTCAGCCGTGTGAGAGAATCTCGCCCCGCTCAGCCCGTGTGAGAGAATCTCGCCCCGCTCAGCCCGTGTGAGAGAATCTCGCCCCGCTCAGCCCGTGTGAGAGAATCTCGCCCCGCTCAGCCCGTGTGAGAGAATCTCGCCCCGCTCAGCCCGTGTGAGAGAATCTCGCCCCGCTCAGCCCGTGTGAGAGAGAATCTCGCCCCGCTCAGCCCGTGTGAGAGAATCTCGCCCCGCTCAGCCCGTGTGAGAGAATCTCGCCCCGCTCAGCCCGTGTGAGAGAGAATCTCGCCCCACCGCTCAGCCCGTGTGAGAGAATCTCGCCCGCTCAGCCCGTGTGGAGAGAATCTCGCCCCGCTCAGCCCGTGTGAGAGAATCTCGCCCCGCTCAGCCCGTGTGTGAGAGAATCTCGCCCCGCTCAGCCCGTGTGAGAGAGAATCTCGCCCCGCTCAGCCCGTGTGAGAGAATCTCGCCCCGCTCAGCCCGTGAGAGAGAATCTCGCCCCGCTCAGCCCGTGTGAGAGAGAATCTCGCCCCGCTCAGCCCGTGTGAGAGAATCTCGCCCCGCTCAGCCCGTGTGAGAGAATCTCGCCCCGCTCAGCCTGTGTGAGAGAGAATCTCGCCCCGCTCAGCCCGTGTGTGAGAGAATCTCGCCCCGCTCAGCCCGTGTGAGAGAATCTCGCCCCGCTCAGCCCGTGAGAGAGAATCTCGCCCCGCTCAGCCCGTGTGTGAGAGAATCTCGCCCCGCTCAGCCGTGTGAGAGAGAATCTCGCCCCGCTCAGCCCGTGTGAGAGAATCTCGCCCCGCTCAGCCCGTGTGAGAATCTCGCCCCGCTCAGCCCGTGTGAGAGAATCTCGCCCCGCTCAGCCCGTGTGTGAGAGAATCTCGCCCCGCTCAGCCCGTGTGAGAATCTCGCCCCGCTCAGCCCGTGTGAGAGAATCTCGCCCCGCTCAGCCCGTGTGAGAGAGAATCTCGCCCCGCTCAGCCCGTGTGAGAATCTCGCCCCGCTCAGCCCGTGTGAGAGAATCTCGCCCCGCTCAGCCCGTGTGAGAGAATCTCGCCCGCTCAGCCCGTGTGAGAGAGAATCTTCGCCCGCTCAGCCCGTGTGAGAGAATCTCGCCCCGCTCAGCCCGTGTGAGAGAATCTCGCCCCGCTCAGCCCGTGTGAGAGAATCTCGCCCCGCTCAGCCCGTGTGAGAGAATCTCGCCCCGCTCAGCCCGTGTGAGAGAGAATCTCGCCCCGCTCAGCCCGTGTGAGAGAATCTCGCCACGCTCAGCCCGTGAGAGAGAATCTCGCCCCGCTCAGCCCGTGTGAGAGAGAATCTCGCCCCGCTCAGCCCGTGTGAGAGAATCTCGCCCCGCTCAGCCCGTGTGAGAGAATCTCGCCCCGCTCAGCCCGTGTGAGAGAGAATCTCGCCCCGCTCAGCCCGTGTGTGAGAGAATCTCGCCCCGCTCAGCCCGTGTGAGAGAATCTCGCCCCGCTCAGCCTGTGAGAGAGAATCTCGCCCCGCTCAGCCCGTGTGAGAGAGAATCTCGCCCCGCTCAGCCCGTGTGAGAGAATCTCGCCCCGCTCAGCCCGTGTGAGAGAATCTCGCCCCGCTCAGCCCGTGTGAGAGAGAATCTCGCCCCGCTCAGCCGTGTGAGAGAGAATCTCGCCCCGCTCAGCCCGTGTGAGAGAGAATCTCGCCCCGCTCAGCCCGTGAGAGAGAGAATCTCGCCCCGCTCAGCCCGTGTGAGAGAATCTCGCCCCGCTCAGCCCGTGTGAGAGAGAATCTCGCCCCGCTCAGCCCGTGTGAGAGAATCTCGCCCCGCTCAGCCCGTGTGAGAGAATCTCGCCCCGCTCAGCCCGTGTGAGAGAATCTCGCCCCGCTCAGCCCGTGTGAGAGAGAATCTCGCCCCGCTCAGCCCGTGTGAGAGAATCTCGCCCCGCTCAGCCCGTGTGAGAGAGAATCTCCCCCGCTCAGCCCGTGTGAGAGAATCTCGCCCCGCTCAGCCAGTGTGAGAGAATCTCGCCCCAGCTCAGCCCGTGTGAGAGAATCTCGCCCCGCTCAGCCCGTGTGAGAGAATCTCGCCCCGCTCAGCCCGTGTGAGAGAGAATCTCGCCCCGTCAGCCGTGTGAGAGAGATCTCGCCCCGCTCAGCCCGTGTGAGAGAGAATCTCGCCCCGCTCAGCCCGTGTGAGAGAATCTCGCCCCGCTCAGCCCGTGAGAGAGAATCTCGCCCCGCTCAGCCCGTGAGAGAGAATCTCGCCCCGCTCAGCCCGTGAGAGAGAATCTCGCCCCGCTCAGCCCGTGTGAGAGAATCTCGCCCCGCTCAGCCCGTGTGAGAGAGAATCTCGCCCCGCTCAGCCCGTGTGAGAGAATCTCGCCCCGCTCAGCCCGTGTGAGAGAGAATCTCGCCCCGCTCAGCCCGTGTGAGAGAATCTCGCCCCGCTCAGCCCGTGTGAGAGAATCTCGCCCCGCTCAGCCCGTGTGTGAGAGAATCTCGCCCCGCTCAGCCCGTGTGAGAGAGAATCTCGCCCCGCTCAGCCCGTGTGAGAGAGAGAATCTCGCCCCGCTCAGCCCGTGTGAGAGAATCTCGCCCCGCTCAGCCCGTGTGAGAGAATCTCGCCCCGCTCAGCCCGTGTGAGAGAGAATCTCGCCCCGCTCAGCCCGTGTGAGAGAATCTCGCCCCTGCTCAGCCCGTGAGAGAGAATCTCGCCCGCTCAGCCCGTGTGAGAGAGAATCTCGCCCCGCTCAGCCCGTGTGAGAGAACCTCGCCCCGCTCAGCCCGTGTGAGAGAGAATCTCGCCCCGCTCAGCCCGTGTGAGAATCTCCCCCGCTCAGCCCGTGTGAGAGAATCTCGCCCGCTCAGCCCGTGTGAGAGAGAATCTCGCCCCGCTCAGCCCGTGTGAGAGAATCTCGCCCCGCTCAGCCCGTGTGAGAGAGCCCCGTGTCGAGAGAGAATCTCGCCCCGCTCAGCCCGTGTGAGAGAATCTCGCCCCGCTCAGCCCGTGTGAGAGAGAATCTCGCCCCGCTCAGCCCGTGTGAGAGAATCTCGCCCCGCTCAGCCCGTGTGAGAGAGAATCTCGCCCCGCTCAGCCCGTGTGAGAGAGAATCTCGCCCCGCTCAGCCCGTGTGAGAGAATCTCGCCCCGCTCAGCCCGTGTGAGAGAATCTCGCCCGCTCAGCCCGTGTGAGAGAGAATCTCGCCCCGCTCAGCCCGTGTGAGAGAGAATCTCGCCCCGCTCAGCCCGTGTGAGAGAATCTCGCCCCGCTCAGCCCGTGTGAGAGAGAATCTCGCCCCGCTCAGCCCGTGAGAGAATCTCGCCCCGCTCAGCCCGTGTGAGAGAGAATCTCGCCCCGCTCAGCCCGTGTGTGAGAGAATCTCGCCCCGCTCAGCCCGTGTGTGAGAGAATCTCGCCCCGCTCAGCCCGTGTGAGAGAATCTCGCCCCGCTCAGCCCGTGTGAGAGAGAATCTCGCCCCGCTCAGCCCGTGTGAGAGAATCTCGCCCCGCTCAGCCCGTGTGAGAGAATCTCGCCCCGCTCAGCCCGTGTGTGAGAATCTCGCCCGCTCAGCCCGTGTGAGAGAGAATCTCGCCCCGCTCAGCCCGTGTGAGAGAATCTCGCCCCGCTCAGCCCGTGTGAGAGAATCTCGCCCCGCTCAGCCCGTGTGAGAGAGAATCTCGCCCCGCTCAGCCCGTGTGAGAGAATCTCGCCCCGCTCAGCCCGTGTGAGAGAATCTCGCCCCGCTCAGCCCGTGTGAGAGAATCTCGCCCCGCTCAGCCCGTGTGAGAGAATCTCGCCCCGCTCAGCCCGTGTGAGAGAATCTCGCCCCGCTCAGCCCGTGAGAGAGAATCTCGCCCCGCTCAGCCCGTGTGAGAATCTCGCCCCGCTCAGCCCGTGTGAGAGAATCTCGCCCCGCTCAGCCCGTGTGAGAGAATCTCGCCCGCTCAGCCCGTGTGAGAGAGAATCTCGCCCCGCTCAGCCCGTGTGAGAATCTCGCCCCGCTCAGCCCGTGTGAGAGAATCTCGCCCCGCTCAGCCCGTGTGAGAGATCTCGCCCCGCTCAGCCCGTGTGAGAGAATCTCGCCCCGCTCAGCCCGTGTGAGAGAGAATCTCGCCCCGCTCAGCCCGTGTGAGAATCTCGCCCCGCTCAGCCCGTGTGAGAGAATCTCGCCCCGCTCAGCCCGTGTGAGAGAATCTCGCCCCGCTCAGCCCGTGTGAGAGAATCTCGCCCCGCTCAGCCCGTGTGAGAGAGAATCTCGCCCCGCTCAGCCCGTGTGAGAGAATCTCGCCCCGCTCAGCACGTGTGAGAGAATCTCGCCCCGCTCAGCCCGTGTGAGAGAGAATCTCGCCCCGCTCAGCCCGTGTGAGAGAATCTCGCCCCGCTCAGCCCGTGTGAGAGAATCTCGCCCCGCTCAGCCCGTGTGAGAGAGAATCTCGCCCCGCTCAGCCCGTGTGAGAGAATCTCGCCACGCTCAGCCCGTGAGAGAATCTCGCCCCGCTCAGCCCGTGTGAGAGAATCTCGCCCCGCTCAGCCCGTGTGAGAGAATCTCGCCCCGCTCAGCCCGTGTGAGAGAATCTCGCCCCGCTCAGCCCGTGTGAGAGAGAATCTCGCCCCGCTCAGCCCGTGTGAGAGAGAATCTCGCCCCGCTCAGCCCGTGTGAGAGAGAATCTCGCCCCGCTCAGCCCGTGTGAGAGAATCTCGCCCCGCTCAGCCCGTGTGAGAGAGAATCTCGCCCCGCTCAGCCCGTGTGAGAGAGAATCTCGACCCGCTCAGCCCGTGTGAGAGAATCTCGCCCCGCTCAGCCCGTGTGAGAGAGAATCTCGCCCCGCTCAGCCCGTGTGAGAGAGAATCTCGCCCCGCTCAGCCCGTGTGTGAGAGAATCTCGCCCCGCTCAGCCCGTGTGAGAGAATCTCGCCCCGCTCAGCCCGTGTGAGAGAATCTCGCCCGCTCAGCCCGTGTGAGAGAGAATCTCGCCCCGCTCAGCCCATGTGAGAGAATCTCGCCCCGCTCAGCCCGTGTGAGAGAAATCTCGCCCCGCTCAGCCCGTGTGAGAGAATCTCGCCCCGCTCAGCCCGTGTGAGAGAGAATCTCGCCCCGCTCAGCCCGTGAGAGAGAATCTCGCCCCGCTCAGCCCGTGTGAGAGAATCTCGCCCCGCTCAGCCCGTGAGAGAGAATCTCGCCCCGCTCAGCCCGTGTGAGAGAGAATCTCGCCCCGCTCAGCCCGTGTGAGAGAATCTCGCCCCGCTCAGCCCGTGTGAGAGAATCTCGCCCCGCTCAGCCCGTGTGAGAGAATCTCGCCCCGCTCAGCCCGTGTGAGAGAATCTCGCCCCGCTCAGCCCGTGTGAGAGAATCTCGCCCCGCTCAGCCCGTGTGAGAGAATCTCGCCCCGCTCAGCCCGTGTGAGAGAATCTCGCCCCGCTCAGCCCGTGTGAGAGAATCTCGCCCGCTCAGCCCGTGTGAGAAAGAATCTCGCTCGCTCAGCCCGTGTGAGAGAATCTCGCCCCGCTCAGCCCGTGTGTGAGAATCTCGCCCCGCTCAGCCCGTGTGTGAGAGAATCTCGCCCCGCTCAGCCCGTGTGAGAGAGAATCTCGCCCCGCTCAGCCCGTGTGAGAGAATCTCGCCCCGCTCAGCCCGTGTGAGAGAGAATCTCGCCCCGCTCAGCCCGTGTGTGAGAGAATCTCGCCCCGCTCAGCCCGTGTGAGAGAGAATCTCGCCCCGCTCAGCCCGTGTGAGAGAATCTCGCCCCGCTCAGCCCGTGTGAGAGAGAATCTCGCCCCGCTCAGCCCGTGTGAGAGAGAATCTCGCCCCGCTCAGCCCGTGTGAGAGAGAATCTCGCCCCGCTCAGCCCGTGTGTGAGAGAATCTCGCCCCGCTCAGCCCGTGTGAGAGAGAATCTCGCCCCGCTCAGCCCGTGTGAGAGAGAATCTCGCCCCGCTCAGCCCGTGTGGGAGAGAATCTCGCCCCGCTCAGCCCGTGTGAGAGAATCTCGCCCCGCTCAGCCCGTGTGAGAGAGAATCTCGCCCCGCTCAGCCCGTGTGTGAGAGAATCTCGCCCCGCTCAGCCCGTGTGAGAGAGAATCTCGCCCCGCTCAGCCCGTGTGAGAGAGAATCTCGCCCCGCTCAGCCCGTGTGAGAGAATCTCGCCCCGCTCAGCCCGTGTGAGAGAGAATCTCGCCCGCTCAGCCCGTGTGAGAGAATCTCGCCCCGCTCAGCCCGTGTGAGAGAATCTCGCCCCGCTCAGCCCGTGTGTGAGAGAATCTCGCCCCGCTCAGCCCGTGTGAGAGAATCTCGCCCCGCTCAGCCCGTGTGAGAGAGAATCTCGCCCCGCTCAGCCCGTGTGTGAGAATCTCGCCCCGCTCAGCCCGTGAGAGAGAATCTCGCCCCGCTCAGCCCGTGTGAGAGAATCTCGCCCCGCTCAGCCCGTGTGAGAGAATCTCGCCCCGCTCAGCCCGTGTGAGAGAATCTCGCCCCGCTCAGCCCGTGTGAGAGAATCTCGCCCCGCTCAGCCCGTGTGAGAGAGAATCTCGCCCCGCTCAGCCCATGTGAGAGAATCTCGCCCCGCTCAGCCCGTGTGAGAGAGAATCTCGCCCCGCTCAGCCCGTGTGAGAGAATCTCGCCCCGCTCAGCCCGTGTGAGAGAGAATCTCGCCCCGCTCAGCCCGTGTGAGAGAGAATCTCGCCCCGCTCAGCCCGTGTGGAGAGAATCTCGCCCCGCTCAGCCCGTGTGAGAGAATCTCGCCCCGCTCAGCCCGTGTGAGAGAATCTCGCCCCGCTCAGCCCGTGTGAGAGAGAATCTCGCCCCGCTCAGCCCGTGTGAGAGAATCTCGCCCCGCTCAGCCCGTGTGAGAGAGAATCTCGCCCCGCTCAGCCCGTGTGAGAGAATCTCGCCCCGCTCAGCCCGTGTGAGAGAATCTCGCCCCGCTCAGCCCGTGTGAGAGAATCTCGCCCCGCTCAGCCCGTGAGAGAGAATCTCGCCCCGCTCAGCCCGTGTGAGAGAATCTCGCCCAGCTCAGCCCGTGAGAGAGAATCTCGCCCCGCTCAGCCCGTGTGAGAGAGAATCTCGCCCCGCTCAGCCCGTGTGAGAGAATCTCGCCCCGCTCAGCCCGTGTGAGAGAATCTCGCCCCGCTCAGCCCGTGTGAGAGAGAATCTCGCCCCGCTCAGCCCGTGTGAGAGAATCTCGCCCCGCTCAGCCCGTGTGAGAGAATCTCGCCCCGCTCAGCCCGTGTGAGAGAATCTCGCCCCGCTCAGCCCGTGTGAGAGAATCTCGCCCCGCTCAGCCCGTGTGAGAGAATCTCGCCCCGCTCAGCCCGTGTGAGAGAATCTCGCCCCGCTCAGCCCGTGTGAGAGAATCTCGCCCCGCTCAGCCCGTGTGAGAAGAATCTCGCTCGCTCAGCCCGTGTGAGAGAATCTCGCCCCGCTCAGCCCGTGTGTGAGAATCTCGCCCCGCTCAGCCCGTGTGTGAGAGAATCTCGCCCCGCTCAGCCCGTGTGAGAGAGAATCTCGCCCCGCTCAGCCCGTGTGAGAGAATCTCGCCCCGCTCAGCCCGTGTGAGAGAATCTCGCCCCGCTCAGCCCGTGTGAGAATCTCGCCCCGCTCAGCCCGTGTGAGAGAATCTCGCCCCGCTCAGCCCGTGTGAGAGAGAATCTCGCCCCGCTCAGCCCGTGTGTGAGAGAATCTCGCCCCGCTCAGCCCGTGTGAGAGAGAATCTCGCCCCGCTCAGCCCGTGTGAGAGAGAATCTCGCCCCGCTCAGCCCGTCTGAGAGAATCTCGCCCCGCTCAGCCCGTGTGAGAGAATCTCGCCCCGCTCAGCCCATGTGTGAGAGAATCTCGCCCCGCTCAGCCCGTGTGAGAGAGAATCTCGCCCCGCTCAGCCCGTGTGAGAGAATCTCGCCCCGCTCAGCCCGTGTGAGAATCTCGCCCCGCTCAGCCCGTGTGTGAGAATCTCGCCCCGCTCAGCCCGTGTGAGAGAGAATCTCGCCCCGCTCAGCCCGTGTGAGAGAGAATCTCGCCCCGCTCAGCCCGTGTGAGAGAATCTCGCCCCGCTCAGCCCGTGAGAGAGAATCTCGCCCCGCTCAGCCCGTGTGAGAGAATCTCGCCCCGCTCAGCCCGTGAGAGAGAATCTCGCCCCGCTCAGCCCGTGTGAGAGAGAATCTCGCCCCGCTCAGCCCGTGTGAGAGAATCTCGCCCCGCTCAGCCCGTGTGAGAGAATCTCGCCCCGCTCAGCCCGTGTGAGAGAGAATCTCGCCCCGCTCAGCCCGTGTGAGAGAATCTCGCCCCGCTCAGCCCGTGTGAGAGAATCTCGCCCCGCTCAGCCCGTGTGAGAGAATCTCGCCCCGCTCAGCCCGTGTGAGAGAATCTCGCCCCGCTCAGCCCGTGTGAGAGAATCTCGCCCCGCTCAGCCCGTGTGAGAGAATCTCGCCCCGCTCAGCCCGTGTGAGAGAATCTCGCCCCGCTCAGCCCGTGTGAGAAAGAATCTCGCCCGCTCAGCCCGTGTGAGAGAATCTCGCCCGCTCAGCCCGTGTGTGAGAATCTCGCCCCGCTCAGCCCGTGTGTGAGAGAATCTCGCCCGCTCAGCCCGTGTGAGAGAGAATCTCGCCCCGCTCAGCCCGTGTGAGAGAATCTCGCCCCGCTCAGCCCGTGTGAGAGAATCTCGCCCCGCTCAGCCCGTGTGTGAGAGAATCTCGCCCCGCTCAGCCCGTGTGAGAGAATCTCGCCCCGCTCAGCCCGTGTGAGAGAGAATCTCGCCCCGCTCAGCCCGTGTGAGAGAGAATCTCGCCCCGCTCAGCCCGTGTGAGAGAGAATCTCACCCCGCTCAGCCCGTGTGTGAGAGAATCTCGCCCCGCTCAGCCCGTGTGAGAGAATCTCGCCCGCTCAGCCCGTGTGAGAGAGAATCTCGCCCCGCTCAGCCCGTGTGAGAGAGAATCTCGCCCCGCTCAGCCCGTGAGAATCTCGCCCCGCTCAGCCCGTGTGAGAGAATCTCGCCCCGCTCAGCCTGTCTGAGAGAATCTCGCCCCGCTCAGCCCGTGTGTGAGAGAATCTCGCCCCGCTCAGCCCGTGTGAGAGAATCTCGCCCCGCTCAGCCCGTGAGAGAGAATCTCGCCCCGCTCAGCCCGTGTGAGAGAGAATCTCGCCCCGCTCAGCCCGTGTGAGAGAATCTCGCCCCGCTCAGCCCGTGTGAGAGACAATCTCGCCCCGCTCAGCCCGTGTGAGAGAATCTCGCCCCGCTCAGCCCGTGTGAGAGAATCTCGCCCCGCTCAGCCCGTGTGAGAGAATCTCGCCCGCTCAGCCCGTGTGAGAGAATCTCGCCCCGCTCAGCCCGTGTGAGAGAATCTCGCCCCGCTCAGCCCGTGTGAGAGAATCTCGCCCCGCTCAGCCCGTGTGAGAGAGAATCTCGCCCCGCTCGGCCCGTGTGAGAGAGAATCTCGCCCCGCTCGGCCCGTGTGAGAGAATCTCGCCCCGCTCAGCCCGTGTGAGAGAGAATCTCGCCCCGCTCAGCCCGTGTGAGAGAATCTCGCCCCGCTCAGCCCGTGTGAGAGAATCTCGCCCCGCTCAGCCCGTGTGAGAGAGAATCTCGCCCCGCTCAGCCCGTGTGAGAGAGAATCTCGCCCCGCTCAGCCCGTGTGTGAGAATCTCGCCCCGCTCAGCCCGTGTGAGAGAGAATCTCGCCCCGCTCAGCCCGTGTGAGAGGAATCTCGCCCCGCTCAGCCCGTGTGTGAGAATCTCGCCCCGCTCAGCCCGTGTGAGAGAATCTCGCCCCGCTCAGCCCGTGTGTGAGAATCTCGCCCCGCTCAGCCCGTGTGAGAGAATCTCGCCCCGCTCAGCCCGTGTGAGAGAATCTCGCCCCGCTCAGCCCGTGTGTGAGAGAATCTCACCCCGCTCAGCCCGTGTGTGAGAGAATCTCGCCCCGCTCAGCCTGTGTGAGAGAGAATCTCGCCCCGCTCAGCCCGTGTGAGAGAGAATCTCGCCCCGCTCAGCCCGTGTGAGAGAATCTCGCCCCGCTCAGCCCGTGTGAGAGAGAATCTCGCCCCGCTCAGCCCGTGTGTGAGAGAATCTCGCCCCGCTCAGCCCGTGTGAGAGAATCTCGCCCCGCTCAGCCCGTGTGTGAGAGAATCTCGCCCCGCTCAGCCCGTGTGTGAGAGAATCTCGCCCCGCTCAGCCCGTGTGTGAGAGAATCTCGCCCCGCTCAGCCCGTGTGAGAGAATCTCGCCCCGCTCAGCCCGTGTGAGAGAATCTCGCCCCGCTCAGCCCGTGTGTGAGAGAATCTCGCCCCGCTCAGCCCGTGTGAGAGAGAATCTCGCCCCGCTCAGCCCGTGTGAGAGAGAATCTCGCCCCGCTCAGCCCGTGTGTGAGAGAATCTCGCCCCGCTCAGCCCGTGTGAGAGAATCTCGCCCCGCTCAGCCCGTGTGTGAGAGAATCTCGCCCCGCTCAGCCCGTGTGTGAGAGAATCTCGCCCCGCTCAGCCCGTGTGTGAGAGAATCTCGCCCCGCTCAGCCCGTGTGTGAGAGAATCTCGCCCCGCTCAGCCCGTGTGAGAGAATCTCGCCCCGCTCAGCCCGTGTGAGAGAATCTCGCCCCGCTCAGCCCGTGTGAGAGAGAATCTCGCCCCGCTCAGCCCGTGTGAGAGAGAATCTCGCCCCGCTCAGCCCGTGTGAGAGAATCTCGCCCCGCTCAGCCCGTGTGAGAGAATCTCGCCCCACTCAGCCCGTGTGAGAGAATCTCGCCCGCTCAGCCCGTGTGAGAGAATCTCGCCCCGCTCAGCCCGTGTGAGAGATCTCGCCCCGCTCAGCCCGTGTGAGAGAATCTCGCCCCGCTCAGCCCGTGTGAGAATCTCGCCCCGCTCAGCCCGTGTGAGAGAATCTCGCCCCGCTCAGCCCGTGTGAGAGAATCTCGCCCCGCTCAGCCCGTGTGAGAGAGAATCTCGCCCCGCTCAGCCCGTGAGAGAGAATCTCGCCCCGCTCAGCCCGTGTGAGAGAATCTCGCCCCGCTCAGCCCTGTGTGAGAGAATCTCGCCCCGCTCAGCCCGTGTGTGAGAGAATCTCGCCCCGCTCAGCCCGTGTGTGAGAGAATCTCGCCCCGCTCAGCCCGTGTGAGAGAGAATCTCGCCCCGCTCAGCCCGTGTGAGAGAGAATCTCGCCCCGCTCAGCCCGTGTGATAGAGAATCTCGCCCCGCTCAGCCCGTGTGAGAGAGAATCTCGCCCCGCTCAGCCCGTGTGAGAATCTCGCCCCGCTCAGCCCGTGTGAGAGAATCTCGCCCCGCTCAGCCCGTGTGTGAGAGAATCTCGCCCCGCTCAGCCCGTGTGTGAGAGAATCTCGCCCCGCTCAGCCCGTGTGTGAGAGAATCTCGCCCCGCTCAGCCCGTGTGAGAGAATCTCGCCCCGCTCAGCCCGTGTGAGAGAATCTCGCCCCGCTCAGCCCGTGTGAGAGAGAATCTCGCCCCGCTCAGCCCGTGTGAGAGAGAATCTCGCTCCGCTCAGCCCGTGTGAGAGAATCTCGCCCGCTCAGCCCGTGTGAGAGAATCTCGCCCCGCTCAGCCCGTGAGAGAATCTCGCCCGCTCAGCCCGTGTGAGAGAATCTCGCCCCGCTCAGCCCGTGTGAGAATCTCGCCCCGCTCAGCCCGTGTGAGAGAATCTCGCCCCGCTCAGCCCGTGTGAGAGAATCTCGCCCCGCTCAGCCCGTGTGAGAGAATCTCGCCCCGCTCAGCCCGTGTGAGAGAATCTCGCCCCGCTCAGCCCGTGTGAGAGAGAATCTCGCCCCGCTCAGCCCGTGAGAGAGAATCTCGCCCCGCTCAGCCCGTGTGAGAGAATCTCGCCCCGCTCAGCCCGTGTGAGAGAATCTCGCCCCGCTCAGCCCGTGTGAGAGAATCTCGCCCCGCTCAGCCCGTGTGAGAGAATCTCGCCCCGCTCAGCCCGTGTGAGAGAGATCTCGCCCCGCTCAGCCCGTGTGTGAGAGAATCTCGCCCCGCTCAGCCCGTGTGAGAGAATCTCGCCCCGCTCAGCCCGTGTGTGAGAGAATCTCGCCCCGCTCAGCCCGTGTGTGAGAGAATCTCGCCCCGCTCAGCCCGTGTGAGAGAGAATCTCGCCCCGCTCAGCCCGTGTGAGAGAGAATCTCGCCCCGCTCAGCCCGTGTGAGAGAGAATCTCGCCCCGCTCAGCCCGTGTGAGAGAGAATCTCGCCCCGCTCAGCCCGTGTGAGAGATCTCGCCCCGCTCAGCCCGTGTGAGAGAATCTCGCCCCGCTCAGCCCGTGTGAGAGAATCTCGCCCCGCTCAGCCCGTGTGAGAGAATCTCGCCCCGCTCAGCCCGTGTGTGAGAGAATCTCGCCCCGCTCAGCCCGTGTGTGAGAGAATCTCGCCCCGCTCAGCCCGTGTGTGAGAGAATCTCGCCCCGCTCAGCCCGTGTGAGAGAATCTCGCCCCGCTCAGCCCGTGTGAGAGAATCTCGCCCCGCTCAGCCCGTGTGTGAGAGAATCTCGCCCCGCTCAGCCCGTGTGAGAGAGAATCTCGCCCCGCTCAGCCCGTGTGAGAGAATCTCGCCCCGCTCAGCCCGTGTGTGAGAGAATCTCGCCCCGCTCAGCCCGTGTGTGAGAGAATCTCGCCCCGCTCAGCCCGTGTGTGAGAGAATCTCGCCCCGCTCAGCCCGTGTGTGAGAGAATCTCGCCCCGCTCAGCCGTGTGTGAGAGAATCTAGCCCCGCTCAGCCCGTGTGTGAGAGAATCTCGCCCCGCTCAGCCCGTGTGAGAGAATCTCGCCCCGCTCAGCCCGTGTGAGAGAATCTCGCCCCGCTCAGCCCGTGTGAGAGAGAATCTCGCCCCGCTCAGCCCGTGTGAGAGAGAATCTCGCTCCGCTCAGCCCGTGTGAGAGAATCTCGCCCCGCTCAGCCCGTGTGAGAGAATCTCGCCCCGCTCAGCCCGTGAGAGAATCTCGCCCGCTCAGCCCGTGTGAGAGAATCTCGCCCCGCTCAGCCCGTGTGAGAGAATCTCGCCCCGCTCAGCCCGTGTGAGAGAATCTCGCCCCGCTCAGCCCGTGTGAGAGAGAATCTCGCCCCGCTCAGCCCGTGTGAGAGAGAATCTCGCTCCGCTCAGCCCGTGTGAGAGAATCTCGCCCGCTCAGCCCGTGTGAGAGAATCTCGCCCCGCTCAGCCCGTGTGAGAGAATCTCGCCCCGCTCAGCCCGTGTGTGAGAGAATCTCGCCCCGCTCAGCCCGTGTGTGAGAGAATCTCGCCCCGCTCAGCCCGTGTGTGAGAGAATCTCGCCCCGCTCAGCCCGTGTGTGAGAGAATCTCGCCCCGCTCAGCCCGTGTGTGAGAGAATCTCGCCCCGCTCAGCCCGTGTGTGAGAGAATCTCGCCCCGCTCAGCCCGTGTGAGAGAATCTCGCCCCGCTCAGCCCGTGTGAGAGAATCTCGCCCCGCTCAGCCCGTGTGAGAGAGAATCTCGCCCCGCTCAGCCCGTGTGAGAGAGAATCTCGCCCCGCTCAGCCCGTGTGAGAGAATCTCGCCCGCTCAGCCCGTGTGAGAGAATCTCGCCCCACTCAGCCCGTGAGAGAATCTCGCCCCGCTCAGCCCGTGTGAGAGAATCTCGCCCCGCTCAGCCCGTGTGAGAATCTCGCCCCGCTCAGCCCGTGTGAGAATCTCGCCCCGCTCAGCCCGTGTGAGAGAGAATCTCGCCCCGCTCAGCCCGTGTGAGAGAGAATCTCGCTCCGCTCAGCCCGTGTGAGAGAATCTCGCCCCGCTCAGCCCGTGTGAGAGAATCTCGCCCCACTCAGCCCGTGAGAGAATCTCGCCCGCTCAGCCCGTGTGAGAGAATCTCGCCCCGCTCAGCCCGTGTGAGAATCTCGCCCCGCTCAGCCCGTGTGAGAATCTCGCCCCGCTCAGCCCGTGTGAGAGAATCTCGCCCCGCTCAGCCCGTGTGAGAGAATCTCGCCCCGCTCAGCCCGTGTGAGAGAGAATCTCGCCCCGCTCAGCCCGTGAGAATCTCGCCCCGCTCAGCCCGTGTGAGAGAATCTCGCCCCGCTCAGCCCGTGTGAGAGAATCTCGCCCCGCTCAGCCCGTGTGAGAGAATCTCGCCCCGCTCAGCCCGTGTGAGAGAATCTCGCCCCGCTCAGCCCGTGTGAGAGAATCTCGCCCCGCTCAGCCCGTGTGAGAGAGGATCTCGCCCCGCTCAGCCCGTGTGTGAGAGAATCTCGCCCCGCTCAGCCCGTGTGAGAGAATCTCGCCCCGCTCAGCCCGTGTGTGAGAGAATCTCGCCCCGCTCAGCCCGTGTGTGAGAGAATCTCGCCCCGCTCAGCCCGTGTGAGAGAGAATCTCGCCCCGCTCAGCCCGTGTGAGAGAGAATCTCGCCCCGCTCAGCCCGTGTGATAGAGAATCTCGCCCCGCTCAGCCCGTGTGAGAGAGAATCTCGCCCCGCTCAGCCCGTGTGAGAATCTCGCCCCGCTCAGCCCGTGTGAGAGAATCTCGCCCCGCTCAGCCCGTGTGAGAATCTCGCCCCGCTCAGCCCGTGTGAGAGAGAATCTCGCCCCGCTCAGCCCGTGTGAGAGAGAATCTCGCCCCGCTCAGCCCGTGTGAGAGAATCTCGCCCCGCTCAGCCCGTGTGAGAGAATCTCGCCCCGCTCAGCCCGTGTGAGAGAATCTCGCCCCGCTCAGCCCGTGTGAGAGAATCTCGCCCCGCTCAGCCCGTGTGAGAGAATCTCGCCCCGCTCAGCCCGTGTGAGAGAATCTCGCCCCGCTCAGCCCGTGTGAGAGAATCTCGCCCGCTCAGCCCGTGTGAGAGAGAATCTCGCCCCGCTCAGCCCGTGTGAGAGAGAATCTCGCCCCGCTCAGCCCGTGTGAGAGAGAATCTCGCCCCGCTCAGCCCGTGTGAGAGAGAATCTCGCCCCGCTCAGCCCGTGTGAGAGAATCTCGCCCCGCTCAGCCCGTGTGAGAGAGAATCTCGCCCCGCTCAGCCTGTGTGAGAGAGAATCTCGCCCCGCTCAGCCCGTGTGAGAGAGAATCTCGCCCCGCTCAGCCCGTGTGTGAGAGAATCTCGCCCCGCTCAGCCCGTGTGAGAGAATCTCGCCCCGCTCAGCCCGTGTGTGAGAGAATCTCGCCCCGCTCAGCCCGTGTGAGAGAATCTCGCCCCGCTCAGCCCGTGTGAGAGAGAATCTCGCCCCGCTCAGCCCGTGTGAGAGAATCTCGCCCCGCTCAGCCCGTGTGAGAGAATCTCGCCCCGCTCAGCCCGTGTGAGAGAATCTCGCCCCGCTCAGCCCGTGTGAGAGAATCTCGCCCCGCTCAGCCCGTGTGAGAGAATCTCGCCCCGCTCAGCCCGTGTGAGAGAGAATCTCGCCCCGCTCAGCCCGTGTGAGAGAATCTCGCCCCGCTCAGCCCGTGTGAGAGAATCTCGCCCCGCTCAGCCCGTGTGAGAGTATCTCGCCCCGCTCAGCCCGTGTGAGAATCTCGCCCCGCTCAGCCCGTGTGAGAGAGAATCTCGCCCCGCTCAGCCGGTGTGAGAGAGAATCTCGCCCCGCTCAGCCCGTGTGAGAGAATCTCGCCCGCTCAGCCCGTGTGAGAGAGAATCTCGCCCCGCTCAGCCCGTCGTGTGAGAGAATCTCGCCCGCTCAGCCCGTGTGAGAGAATCTCGCCCCGCTCAGCCCGTGTGAGAGAATCTCGCCCCGCTCAGCCCGTGTGAGAGAATCTCGCCCCGCTCAGCCCGTGTGAGAGAGAATCTCGCCCCGCTCAGCCCGTGTGAGAGAATCTCGCCACGCTCAGCCCGTGTGAGAGAATCTCGCCCCGCTCAGCCCGTGTGTGAGAGAATCTCGCCCCGCTCAGCCCGTGTGAGAGAGAATCTCGCCCCGCTCAGCCCGTGTGAGAGAATCTCGCCCCGCTCAGCCCGTGTGAGAGAGAATCTCGCCCCGCTCAGCCCGTGTGAGAGAATCTCGCCCCGCTCAGCCCGTGTGAGAGAATCTCGCCCCGCTCAGCCCGTGTGAGAGAATCTCGCCCCGCTCAGCCCGTGTGAGAGAATCTCGCCCCGCTCAGCCCGTGTGAGAGAATCTCGCCCCGCTCAGCCCGTGTGAGAGAATCTCGCCCCGCTCAGCCCGTGTGAGAGAATCTCGCCCCGCTCAGCCCGTGTGAGAGAATCTCGCCCGCTCAGCCCGTGTGAGAGAGAATCTCGCCCCGCTCAGCCCGTGTGAGAGAATCTCGCCCTGCTCAGCCCGTGTGTGAGAGAATCTCGCCCCGCTCAGCCCGTGTGAGAGAATCTCGCCCCGCTCAGCCAGTGTGAGAATCTCGCCCCGCTCAGCCCGTGTGAGAGAGAATGTCGCCCCGCTCAGCCCGTGTGAGAGAATCTCGCCCTGCTCAGCCCGTGTGAGAGAATCTCGCCCCGCTCAGCCCGTGTGAGAGAATCTCGCCCCGCTCAGCCCGTGTGAGAGAATCTCGCCCCGCTCAGCCCGTGTGAGAGAGAATGTCGCCCCGCTCAGCCCGTGTGAGAGAATCTCGCCCTGCTCAGCCCGTGTGAGAGAGAATCTCACCCCGCTCAGCCCGTGTGAGAGAGAATCTCGCCCCGCTCAGCCCGTGTGAGAGAGAATCTCGCCCCGCTCAGCCCGTGTGAGAGAATCTCGCCCCGCTCAGCCCGTGTGAGAGAATCTCGCCCCGCTCAGCCCGTGAGAGAATCTCGCCCCGCTCAGCCCATGAGAGAGAGAATCTCGCCCCGCTCAGCCCGTGAGAGAGAGAATCTCGCCCCGCTCAGCCCGTGTGAGAGAGAATCTCGCCCCGCTCAGCCCGTGTGAGAGAGAATCTCGCCCCGCTCAGCCCGTGTGAGAATCTCGCCCCGCTCAGCCCGTGAGAGAGAGAATCTCGCCCCGCTCAGCCCGTGTGTGAGAGAATCTCGCCCGCTCAGCCCGTGTGAGAGAATCTCGCCCCGCTCAGCCCGTGTGAGAGAGAATCTCGCCCCGCTCAGCCCGTGTGTGAGAGAATCTCGCCCGCTCAGCCCGTGAGAGAGAATCTCGCCCCGCTCAGCTCGTGTGAGAATCTCGCCCCGCTCAGCCCGTGTGTGAGAGAATCTCGCCCCGCTCAGCCCGTGTGAGAGAATCTCGCCCCGCTCAGCCCGTGAGAGAGAGAATCTCGCCCCGCTCAGCCCGTGTGTGAGAGAATCTCGCCCGCTCAGCCCGTGTGAGAGAATCTCGCCCCGCTCAGCCCGTGTGAGAGAGAATCTCGCCCCGCTCAGCCCGTGTGTGAGAGAATCTCGCCCGCTCAGCCCGTGAGAGAGAATCTCGCCCCGCTCAGCTCGTGTGAGAATCTCGCCCCGCTCAGCCCGTGTGTGAGAGAATCAAGCCCCGCTCAGCCCGTGTGAGAGAATCTCGCCCCGCTCAGCCCGTGTGAGAGAATCTCGCCCCGCTCAGCCCGTGTGAGAGAATCTCGCCCCGCTCAGCCCGTGTGTGAGAGAATCTCGCCCCGCTCAGCCCGTGTGAGAGAGAATCTCGCCCCGCTCAGCCCGTGAGAGAATCTCGCCCCGCTCAGCCCGTGTGAGAGAATCTCGCCCCGCTCAGCCCGTGTGAGAGAGAATCTCGCCCCGCTCAGCCCGTGTGAGAGAGAATCTCGCCCCGCTCAGCCCGTGTGAGAGAGAATCTCGCCCCGCTCAGCCCGTGAGAGAGAGAATCTCGCCCCGCTCAGCCCGTGTGTGAGAGAATCTCGCCCGCTCAGCCCGTGTGAGAGAATCTCGCCCCGCTCAGCCCGTGTGAGAGAGAATCTCGCCCCGCTCAGCCCGTGTGTGAGAGAATCTCGCCCGCTCAGCCCGTGAGAGAGAATCTCGCCCCGCTCAGCTCGTGTGAGAATCTCGCCCCGCTCAGCCCGTGTGTGAGAGAATCTCGCCCCGCTCAGCCCGTGTGAGAGAATCTCGCCCCGCTCAGCCCGTGTGAGAGAATCTCGCCCCGCTCAGCCCGTGAGAGAGAGAATCTCGCCCCGCTCAGCCCGTGTGTGAGAGAATCTCGCCCGCTCAGCCCGTGTGAGAGAATCTCGCCCCGCTCAGCCCGTGTGAGAGAGAATCTCGCCCCGCTCAGCCCGTGTGTGAGAGAATCTCGCCCGCTCAGCCCGTGAGAGAGAATCTCGCCCCGCTCAGCTCGTGTGAGAATCTCGCCCCGCTCAGCCCGTGTGTGAGAGAATCTCGCCCCGCTCAGCCCGTGTGAGAGAATCTCGCCCCGCTCAGCCCGTGTGAGAGAATCTCGCCCCGCTCAGCCCGTGTGTGAGAGAATCTCGCCCCGCTCAGCCCGTGTGAGAGAGAATCTCGCCCCGCTCAGCCCGTGAGAGAATCTCGCCCCGCTCAGCCCGTGTGAGAGAATCTCGCCCCGCTCAGCCCGTGTGTGAGAGAATCTCGCCCCGCTCAGCCCGTGTGAGAGAGAATCTCGCCCCGCTCAGCCCGTGAGAGAATCTCGCCCCGCTCAGCCCGTGTGAGAATCTCGCCCCGCTCAGCCCGTGTGAGAGAATCTCGCCCCGCTCAGCCCGTGTGTGAGAGAATCTCGCCCCGCTCAGCCCGTGTGAGAGAGAATCTCGCCCCGCTCAGCCCGTGTGAGATAGAATCTCGCCCCGCTCAGCCCGTGTGAGAGAATCTCGCCCCGCTCAGCCCGTGAGAGAGAGAATCTCGCCCCGCTCAGCCCGTGTGTGAGAGAATCTCGCCCGCTCAGCCCGTGTGAGAGAATCTCGCCCCGCTCAGCCCGTGTGAGAGAATCTCGCCCCGCTCAGCCCGTGTGTGAGAGAATCTCGCCCGCTCAGCCCGTGAGAGAGAATCTCGCCCCGCTCAGCTCGTGTGAGAATCTCGCCCCGCTCAGCCCGTGTGTGAGAGAATCTCGCCCCGCTCAGCCCGTGTGAGAGAATCTCGCCCCGCTCAGCCCGTGTGAGAGAATCTCGCCCCGCTCAGCCCGTGTGAGAGAATCTCGCCCCGCTCAGCCCGTGTGTGAGAGAATCTCGCCCCGCTCAGCCCGTGTGAGAGAGAATCTCGCCCCGCTCAGCCCGTGAGAGAATCTCGCCCCGCTCAGCCCGTGTGAGAGAATCTCGCCCCGCTCAGCCCGTGTGAGAGAATCTCGCCCCGCTCAGCCCGTGTGTGAGAGAATCTCGCCCCGCTCAGCCCGTGTGAGAGAGAATCTCGCCCCGCTCAGCCCGTGAGAGAATCTCGCCCCGCTCAGCCCATGTGAGAATCTCGCCCCGCTCAGCCCGTGTGAGAGAATCTCGCCCCGCTCAGCCCGTGTGAGAGAGAATCTCGCCCCGCTCAGCCCGTGTGAGAGAATCTCACCCCGCTCAGCCCGTGTGAGAGAATCTCGCCCCGCTCAGCCTGTGTGTGTGAGAATCTCGCCCCGCTCAGCCCGTGTGAGAGAATCTCGCCCCGCTCAGCCCGTGAGAGAGAATCTCGCCCCGCTCAGCCCGTGTGAGAGAGAATCTCGCCCCGCTCAGCCCGTGTGAGAGAATCTCGCCCCGCTCAGCCCGTGTGAGAGAGAATCTCGCCCCGCTCAGCCCGTGTGAGAGAATCTCGCCCCGCTCAGCCCGTGTGAGAGAGAATCTCGCCCCGCTCAGCCCGTGTGTGAGAGAATCTCGCCCCGCTCAGCCCGTGAGAGAATCTCGCCCCGCTCAGCCCGTGAGAGAGAATCTCGCCCCGCTCAGCCCGTGTGAGAGAGAATCTCGCCCCGCTCAGCCCGTGTGAGAGAGAATCTCGCCCCGCTCAGCCCGTGTGAGAGAGAATCTCGCCCCGCTCAGCAGGTGTGAGAGAGAATCTCGTCCCGCTCAGCCCGTGTGAGAGAATCTCGCCCCGCTCAGCCCGTGTGAGAGAGAATCTCGCCCCGCTCAGCCCGTGTGAGAGAGAATCTCGCCCCGCTCAGCCCGTGTGTGAGAATCTCGCCCCGCTCAGCCCGTGTGAGAGAATCTCGCCCCGCTCAGCCCGTGTGAGAGAATCTCGCCCCGCTCAGCCCGTGTGAGAGAATCTCGCCCCGCTCAGCCCGTGTGAGAGAATCTCGCCCCGCTCAGCCCGTGTGAGAGAATCTCGCCCCGCTCAGCCCGTGTGAGAGAATCTCGCCCCGCTCAGCCCGTGTGAGAGAATCTCGCCCCGCTCAGCCCGTGTGAGAGAGAATCTCGCACCGCTCAGCCCGTGTGAGAATCTCGCCCCGCTCAGCCCGTGTGAGAGAGAATCTCGCCCCGCTCAGCCCGTGTGTGAGAGAATCTCGCCCCGCTCAGCCCGTGTGAGAGAGAATCTCGCCCCGCTCAGCCCGTGTGAGAGAATCTCGCCCCGCTCAGCCCGTGAGAGAGAGAATCTCGCCCCGCTCAGCCCGTGTGTGAGAGAATCTCGCCCGCTCAGCCCGTGTGAGAGAATCTCGCCCCGCTCAGCCCGTGTGAGAGAGAATCTCGCCCCGCTCAGCCCGTGTGTGAGAGAATCTCGCCCCGCTCAGCCCGTGTGTGAGAATCTCGCCCCGCTCAGCTCGTGTGAGAATCTCGCCCCGCTCAGCCCGTGTGTGAGAGAATCTCGCCCCGCTCTGCTCGTGTGAGAGAATCTCGCCCCGCTCAGCCCGTGTGTGAGAGAATCTCGCCCCGCTCAGCCCGTGTGAGAGAATCTCGCCCCGCTCAGCCCGTGTGAGAGAATCTCGCCCCGCTCAGCCCGTGTGAGAGAATCTCGCCCCGCTCAGCCCGTGTGTGAGAGAATCTCGCCCCGCTCAGCCCGTGTGAGAAAGAATCTCACCCCGCTCAGCCCGTGAGAGAATCTCGCCCCGCTCAGCCCGTGTGAGAGAATCTCGCCCCGCTCAGCCCGTGTGAGAGAATCTCGCCCCGCTCAGCCCGTGTGTGAGAGAATCTCGCCCCGCTCAGCCCGTGTGAGAGAATCTCGCCCCGCTCAGCCCGTGAGAGAATCTCGCCCCGCTCAGCCCGTGTGAGAATCTCGCCCCGCTCAGCCCGTGTGAGAGAAACTCGCCCCGCTCAGCCCGTGTGAGAGAGAATCTCGCCCCGCTCAGCCCGTGTGAGAGAATCTCACCCCGCTCATCCCGTGTGAGAGAATCTCGCCCCGCTCAGCCTGTGTGAGAGAATCTCGCCCCGCTCAGCCCGTGTGAGAGAGAATCTCGCCCCGCTCAGCCCGTGAGAGAATCTCGCCCCGCTCAGCCCGTGTGAGAGAATCTCGCCCCGCTCAGCCCGTGTGAGAGAATCTCGCCCCGCTCAGCCCGTGTGTGAGAGAATCTCGCCCCGCTCAGCCCGTGTGAGAGAATCTCGCCCCGCTCAGCCCGTGAGAGAATCTCGCCCCGCTCAGCCCGTGTGAGAATCTCGCCCCGCTCAGCCCGTGTGAGAGAATCTCGCCCCGCTCAGCCCGTGTGAGAGAGAATCTCGCCCCGCTCAGCCCGTGTGAGAGAATCTCACCCCGCTCATCCCGTGTGAGAGAATCTCGCCCCGCTCAGCCTGTGTGTGTGAGAATCTCGCCCCGCTCAGCCCGTGTGAGAGAATCTCGCCCCGCTCAGCCCGTGAGAGAGAATCTCGCCCCGCTCAGCCCGTGTGAGAGAGAATCTCGCCCCGCTCAGCCCGTGTGAGAGAATCTCGCCCCGCTCAGCCCGTGTGAGAGAGAATCTCGCCCCGCTCAGCCCGTGTGAGAGAATCTCGCCCCGCTCAGCCCGTGTGAGAGAGAATCTCGCCCCGCTCAGCCTGTGTGAGAGAGAATCTCGCCCCGCTCAGCCGTGTGTGAGAGAATCTCGCCCCGCTCAGCCCGTGTGAGAGAATCTCGCCCCGCTCAGCCCGTGTGAGAGAACTCGCCCCGCTCAGCCCGTGTGAGAGAATCTCGCCCCGCTCAGCCCGTGTGAGAATCTCGCCCCGCTCAGCCCGTGTGAGAGAATCTCGCCCCGCTCAGCCCGTGTGAGAGAATCTCGCCCCGCTCAGCCCGTGTGAGAGAGAATCTCGCACCGCTCAGCCCGTGTGAGAATCTCGCCCCGCTCAGCCCGTGTGAGAGAGAATCTCGCCCCGCTCAGCCCGTGTGTGAGAGAATCTCGCCCCGCTCAGCCCGTGTGAGAGAGAATCTCGCCCCGCTCAGCCCGTGTGAGAGAATCTCGCCCCGCTCAGCCCGTGTGAGAGAATCTCGCCCCGCTCAGCCCGTGTGAGAGAATCTCGCCCCGCTCAGCCCGTGTGTGAGAGAATCTCGCCCCGCTCAGCCCGTGTGAGAGAGAATCTCGCCCCGCTCAGCCCGTGAGAGAATCTCGCCCCGCTCAGCCCGTGTGAGAGAATCTCGCCCCGCTCAGCCCGTGTGAGAGAATCTCGCCCCGCTCAGCCCGTGTGAGAGAATCTCGCCCCGCTCAGCCCGTGAGAGAATCTCGCCCCGCTCAGCCCGTGTGAGAATCTCGCCCCGCTCAGCCCGTGTGAGAGAATCTCGCCCCGCTCAGCCCGTGTGAGAGAGAATCTCGCCCCGCTCAGCCCGTGTGAGAGAATCTCACCCCGCTCATCCCGTGTGAGAGAATCTCGCCCCGCTCAGCCTGTGTGTGAGAGAATCTCGCCCCGCTCAGCCCGTGTGAGAGAGAATCTCGCCCCGCTCAGCCCGTGAGAGAATCTCGCCCCGCTCAGCCCGTGTGAGAGAATCTCGCCCCGCTCAGCCTGTGTGTGTGAGAATCTCGCCCCGCTCAGCCCGTGTGAGAGAATCTCGCCCCGCTCAGCCCGTGAGAGAGAATCTCGCCCCGCTCAGCCCGTGTGAGAGAGAATCTCGCCCCGCTCAGCCCGTGTGAGAGAGAATCTCGCCCCGCTCATCCCGTGTGAGAGAATCTCGCCCCGCTCAGCCTGTGTGTGTGAGAATCTCGCCCCGCTCAGCCCGTGTGAGAGAATCTCGCCCCGCTCAGCCCGTGAGAGAGAATCTCGCCCCGCTCAGCCCGTGTGAGAGAGAATCTCGCCCCGCTCAGCCCGTGTGAGAGAATCTCGCCCCGCTCAGCTCGTGTGAGAGAGAATCTCGCCCCGCTCAGCCCGTGTGAGAGAATCTCGCCCGCTCAGCCCGTGTGAGAGAGAATCTCGCCCCGCTCAGCCCGTGTGAGAGAGAATCTCGCCCCGCTCAGCCCGTGTGTGAGAGAATCTCGCCCCGCTCAGCCCGTGTGAGAGAATCTCGCCCCGCTCAGCCCGTGTGAGAGAACCTCGCCCCGCTCAGCCCGTGTGAGAGAATCTCGCCCCGCTCAGCCCGTGTGAGAATCTCGCCCCGCTCAGCCCGTGTGAGAGAATCTCGCCCCGCTCAGCCCGTGTGAGAGAATCTCGCCCCGCTCAGCCCGTGTGAGAGAGAATCTCGCACCGCTCAGCCCGTGTGAGAATCTCGCCCCGCTCAGCCCGTGTGAGAGAGAATCTCGCCCCGCTCAGCCCGTGTGTGAGAGAATCTCGCCCCGCTCAGCCCGTGTGAGAGAGAATCTCGCCCCGCTCAGCCCGTGTGAGAGAATCTCGCCACGCTCAGCCCGTGTGAGAGAATCTCGCCCCGCTCAGCCCGTGTGAGAGAGAATCTCGCCCCGCTCAGCCCGTGTGAGAGAATCTCGCCCCGCTCAGCCCGTGTGAGAGAATCTCGCCCCGCTCAGCCCGTGTGAGAGAGAATCTCGCCCCGCTCAGCCCGTGTGAGAGAATCTCGCCCCGCTCAGCCCGTGTGAGAGAGAATCTCGCCCCGCTCAGCCCGTGTGAGAGAGAATCTCGCCCCGCTCAGCCCGTGTGAGAGAATCTCGCCCCGCTCAGCCCGTGTGAGAGAATCTCGCACCGCTCAGCCCGTGTGAGAGAGAATCTCGCCCCGCTCAGCCCGTGTGAGAGAGAATCTCGCACCGCTCAGCCCGTGAGAATCTCGCCCCGCTCAGCCCGTGTGAGAGAGAATCTCGCCCCGCTCAGCCCGTGTGTGAGAGAATCTCGCCCCGCTCAGCCCGTGTGAGAGAATCTCGCCCCGCTCAGCCCGTGTGAGAGAATCTCGCCACGCTCAGCCCGTGTGAGAGAATCTCGCCCCGCTCAGCCCGTGTGATAGAATCTCGCCCCGCTCAGCCCGTGTGAGAGAATCTCGCCCCGCTCAGCCCGTGTGAGAGAATCTCGCCCCGCTCAGCCCGTGTGAGAGAGAATCTCGCCCCGCTCAGCCCGTGTGAGAGAATCTCGCCACGCTCAGCCCGTGTGAGAGAATCTCGCCCCGCTCAGCCCGTGTGAGAGAGAATCTCGCCCCGCTCAGCCCGTGTGAGAGAGAATCTCGCCCCGCTCAGCCCGTGTGAGAGAGAATCTCGCCCCGCTCAGCCCGTGTGAGAGAGAATCTCGCCCCGCTCAGCCCGTGTGAGAGAGAATCTCGCCCCGCTCAGCCCGTGTGAGAGAATCTCGCCCCGCTCAGCCCGTGAGACTCTCGCCCCGCTCACCCCGTGTGAGAGAATCTCGCCCCGCTCAGCCCGTGTGAGAGAATCTCGCCCCGCTCAGCCCGTGTGAGAGAATCTCGCCCCGCTCAGCCCGTGTGAGAATCTCGCCCCGCTCAGCCCGTGTGAGAGAGAATCTCGCCCCGCTCAGCCCGTGTGAATCTCGCCCCGCTCAGCCCGTGTGAGAGAATCTCGCCCGCTCAGCCCGTGTGAGAGAATCTCGCCCCGCTCAGCCCGTGTGAGAGAATCTCGCCCGCTCAGCCCGTGTGAGAGAATCTCGCCCCGCTCAGCCCGTGTGAGAGAATCTCGCCCCGCTCAGCCCGTGTGAGAGAATCTCGCCCGCTCAGCCCGTGTGAGAGAGAATCTCGCCCCGCTCAGCCCGTGTGAGAGAGAATCTCGCCCCGCTCAGCCCGTGTGAGAGAATCTCGCCCGCTCAGCCCGTGTGAGAGAGAATCTCGCCCCGCTCAGCCCGTGTGAGAATCTCGCCCGCTCAGCCCGTGTGAGAGAGAATCTCGCCCCGCTCAGCCCGTGTGAGAGAGAATCTCGCCCCGCTCAGCCCGTGTGAGAGAGAATCTCGCCCCGCTCAGCCCGTGTGTGAGAGAATCTCGCCCCGCTCAGCCCGTGTGTGAGAGAATCTCGCCCCGCTCAGCCCGTGTGAGAGAATCTCGCCCCGCTCAGCCCGTGTGAGAGAATCTCGCCCCGCTCAGCCCGTGTGAGAGAATCTCGCCCCGCTCAGCCCGTGTGAGAGAATCTCGCCCCGCTCAGCCCGTGTGAGAGAATCTCGCCCCGCTCAGCCCGTGTGAGAGAATCTCGCCCCGCTCAGCCCGTGTGAGAGAGAATCTCGCCCCGCTCAGCCCGTGTGAGAATCTCGCCCGCTCAGCCCGTGTGAGAATCTCGCCCCGCTCAGCCCGTGTGAGAGAATCTCGCCACGCTCAGCCCGTGTGAGAGAGAATCTCGCCCCGCTCAGCCCGTGTGAGAGAATCTCGCCCCGCTCAGCCCGTGTGAGAGAATCTCGCCCCGCTCAGCCCGTGTGAGAGAATCTCGCCCCGCTCAGCCCGTGTGAGAGAATCTCGCCACGCTCAGCCCGTGTGAGAGAATCTCGCCCCGCTCAGCCCGTGTGAGAGAGAATCTCGCCCCGCTCAGCCCGTGTGAGAGAATCTCGCCCGCTCAGCCCGTGTGAGAGAATCTCGCCCCGCTCAGCCCGTGTGAGAGAATCTCGCCCCGCTCAGCCCGTGTGTGAGAGAATCTCGCCCCGCTCAGCCCGTGTGAGAGAATCTCGCCCCGCTCAGCCCGTGTGAGAGAATCTCGCCGAGCTCAGCCCGTGTGAGAATCTCGCCCCGCTCAGCCCGTGAGAGAATCTCGCCCCGCTCAGCTTGTGTGAGAATCTCGCCCCGCTCAGCCCGTGTGTGAGAGAATCTCGCCCCGCTCAGCCCGTGTGAGAGAATCTCGCCCCGCTCAGCCCGTGTGAGAGAGAATCTCGCCCCGCTCAGCCCGTGTGAGAGAGAATCTCGCCCCGCTCAGCCCGTGTGAGAGAATCTCGCCCCGCTCAGCCCGTGTGAGAGAGAATCTCGCCCCGCTCAGCCCGTGTGAGAGAATCTCGCCCCGCTCAGCCTGTGTGTGAGAGAATCTCGCCCCGCTCAGCCCGTGTGTGAGAGAATCTCGCCCCGCTCAGCCCGTGTGAGAGAGAATCTCGCCCCGCTCAGCCCGTGTGAGAGAATCTCGCCCCGCTCAGCCCGTGTGAGAGAGAATCTCGCCCCGCTCAGCCCATGAGAGAGAATCTCGCCCCGCTCAGCCCGTGTGAGAGAGAATCTCGCCCCGCTCAGCCCGTGTGAGAGAGAATCTCGCCCCGCTCAGCCCGTGTGAGAAAGAATCTCGCCCCGCTCAGCCCGTGTGAGAGAGAATCTCGCCCCGCTCAGCCCGTGTGAGAGAATCTCGCCCCGCTCAGCCCGTGAGACTCTCGCCCCGCTCAGCCCGTGAGAGAGAATCTCGCCCCGCTCAGCCCGTGTGAGAGAGAATCTCGCCCCACTCAGCCCGTGTGAGAGAGAATCTCGCCCCGCTCAGCCCGTGTGTGAGAGAATCTCGCCCCGCTCAGCCCGTGTGAGAGAATCTCGCCCCGCTCAGCCCGTGTGAGAGAGAATCTCGCCCCGCTCAGCCCGTGTGAGAGAATCTCGCCCCGCTCAGCCCGTGTGTGAGAGAATCTCGCCCCACTTAGCCCGTGTGAGAGAGAATCTCGCCCCACTCAGCCCGTGAGAGAGAATCTCGCCCCGCTCAGCCCGTGTGAGAGAATCTCGCCCCGCTCAGCCCGTGTGTGAGAGAATCTCGCCCCGCTCAGCCCGTGTGAGAATCTCGCCCCGCTCAGCCCGTGTGAGAGAATCTCGCCCCGCTCAGCCCGTGTGAGAGAGAATCTCGCCCCGCTCAGCCCGTGTGAGAGAGAATCTCGCCCCGCTCAGCCCGTGTGAGAGAATCTCGCCCCGCTCAGCCCGTGTGAGAGAGAATCTCGCCCCGCTCAGCCCGTGTGTGAGAGAATCTCGCCCCGCTCAGCCCGTGTGAGAGAATCTCGCCCCGCTCAGCCCGTGTGAGAGAGAATCTCGCCCCGCTCAGCCCGTGTGAGAGAATCTCGCCCCGCTCAGCCCGTGTGTGAGAGAATCTCGCCCCGCTCAGCCCGTGTGAGAGAATCTCGCCCCGCTCAGCCCGTGTGAGAGAATCTCGCCCCGCTCAGCGCGTGTGAGAGAGAATCTCGCCCCGCTCAGCCCGTGTGAGAGAATCTCGCCCCGCTCAGCCCGTGTGAGAGAATCTCGCCCCGCTCAGCCCGTGTGAGAGAATCTCGCCCCGCTCAGCCCGTGTGAGAGACTCTCGCCCCGCTCAGCCCGTGAGACTCTCGCCCCGCTCAGCCCGTGAGACTCTCGCCCCGCTCAGCCCGTGTGAGAGAATCTCGCCCCGCTCAGTCTCGCCCCGCTCAGCCCGTGAGAGAATCTCGCCCCGCTCAGCCCGTGTGAGAGAGAATCTCGCCCCGCTCAGCCCGTGTGAGAGAGAATCTCGCCCCGCTCAGCCCGTGTGTGAGAATCTCGCCCCGCTCAGCCCGTGTGAGAGAATCTCGCCCCGCTCAGCCCGTGTGAGAGAGAATCTCGCCCCGCTCAGCCCGTGTGAGAGAATCTCGCCCCGCTCAGCCCGTGTGAGAGAGAATCTCGCCCCGCTCAGCCCGTGTGAGAGAATCTCGCCCCGCTCAGCCCGTGTGAGAGAGAATCTCGCCCCGCTCAGCCCGTGTGAGAGAATCTCGCCCCGCTCAGCCCGTGTGAGAGAGAATCTCGCCCCGCTCAGCCCGTGTGTGAGAGAATCTCGCCCCGCTCAGCCCGTGTGAGAGAATCTCGCCCCGCTCAGCCCGTGTGAGAGAGAATCTCGCCCCGCTCAGCCCGTGTGAGAGAATCTCGCCCCGCTCAGCCCGTGTGTGAGAGAATCTCGCCCCGCTCAGCCCGTGTGAGAGAGAATCTCGCCCCACTCAGCCCGTGTGAGAGAATCTCGCCCCGCTCAGCCCGTGAGAGAGAATCTCGCCCCGCTCAGCCCATGTGAGAGAATCTCGCCCCGCTCAGCCCGTGTGAGAGAATCTCGCCCCGCTCAGCCCGTGAGAGAGAATCTCGCCCCGCTCAGCCCGTGTGTGAGAGAATCTCGCCCCGCTCAGCCCGTGTGAGAGAGAATCTCGCCCCGCTCAGCCCGTGTGTGAGAGAATCTCGCCCCGCTCAGCCCGTGTGTGAGAGAATCTCGCCCCGCTCAGCCCGTGTGAGAGAATCTCGCCCCGCTCAGCCCGTGTGAGAGAATCTCGCCCCGCTCAGCCCGTGTGAGAGAATCTCGCCCCGCTCAGCCCGTGTGTGAGAGAATCTCGCCCCGCTCAGCCCGTGTGAGAGAATCTCGCCCCGCTCAGCCCGTGTGTGAGAGAATCTCGCCCCGCTCAGCCCGTGTGAGAGAATCTCGCCCCGCTCAGCCCGTGTGAGAGAGAATCTCGCCCCGCTCAGCCCGTGTGAGAGAATCTCGCCCCGCTCAGCCCGTGTGAGAGAGAATCTCGCCCCGCTCAGCCCGTGTGAGAGAGAATCTCGCCCCGCTCAGCCCGTGTGAGAGAGAATCTCGCCCCGCTCAGCATGTGTGAGAGAGAATCTCGCCCCGCTCAGCCCGTGTGAGAGAATCTCGCCCCGCTCAGCCCGTGTGAGAATCTCGCCCCGCTCAGCCCGTGTGTGAGAGAATCTCGCCCCGCTCAGCCCGTGTGAGAGAGAATCTCGCCCCGCTCAGCCCGTGTGAGAGAGAATCTCGCCCCGCTCAGCCCGTGTGAGAGAATCTCGCCCCGCTCAGCCCGTGTGTGAGAGAATCTCGCCCCGCTCAGCCCGTGTGAGAGAGAATCTCGCCCCGCTCAGCCCGTGTGAGAGAATCTCGCCCCGCTCAGCCCGTGTGTGAGAGAATCTCGCCCCGCTCAGCCCGTGTGAGAGAATCTCGCCCCGCTCAGCCCGTGTGAGAATCTCGCCCCGCTCAGCCCGTGTGTGAGAGAATCTCGCCCCGCTCAGCCCGTGTGAGAGAGAATCTCGCCCCGCTCAGCCCGTGTGAGAGAGAATCTCGCCCCGCTCAGCCCGTGTGTGAGAGAATCTCGCCCCGCTCAGCCCGTGTGAGAGAGAATCTCGCCCCGCTCAGCCCGTGTGAGAGAATCTCGCCCCGCTCAGCCCGTGTGTGAGAGAATCTCGCCCCGCTCAGCCCGTGTGAGAATCTCGCCCCGCTCAGCCCGTGTGAGAGAGAATCTCGCCCCGCTCAGCCCGTGTGTGAGAGAATCTCGCCCCGCTCAGCCCGTGTGTGAGAGAATCTCGCCCCGCTCAGCCCGTGTGAGAGAATCTCGCCCCGCTCAGCCCGTGTGAGAGAATCTCGCCCGCTCAGCCCGTGTGAGAGAATCTCGCCCCGCTCAGCCCGTGTGTGAGAGAATCTCGCCCGCTCAGCCCGTGTGAAGCACAGATCAGGTTTATTAACACGCACACGTCAGGTAACATCACATCGAGGTCACATTGTGACACTGATAAATAACGGGTGATCTCTCGCCCTCTCTCAGCCGCTGGCCTGCTCTCTCTTGGCCGTGTCAAACTGTCTCATGCGCTGCTCCAACTCCGGGCGGAAATGGCGTATCAAACCCTGCGGGAAAACCCGTTAAATACCCCCCGTAAGAACGTGGTATGTCCCAGCCTAGAATATCATACGCCCGTAGCCTCAGCATGTGGCATGTTCAGCCCCGCCCTCACCTGCCACGCGGTAATACCGCAACCCCCTGTACACATGGTACGCTCGTATGTGGCATCGCCCCGCTCATACAGGTGGTATATTCCCCCCTCCTGATGCTCATGGTATCTCCCTGGGGAGGGGGTGTGGTTACCTGCACAGGCCAGGCGGCCCCGTCCCCCAGCGCACAGATGGTATGGCCCTCAATCTGCTTGCTTATCTCCCACAGCATGTCAATCTCAGCTGTGCGGGCGTCACCACACGTCATACGCCACATGACCTTGTTCATCCAATCAACTCCTAAGTGGGAGGGGGCCGCAGCCGGGAGATAAATGGCAGAGGAAAAGGGGGACAGAAAGATGCATCAAATGAGAGACGGGGAGATGGTGGAGGAGGAGGACACAGACGGGGAGATGGTGGAGGAGGAGGACACAGACGGGGAGATGGTGGAGGAGGAGGACACAGATGGGAAGATGGTGGAGGAGGAGGACACAGACGGGAAGATGGTGGAGGAGGACACAGACGGGGAGATGGTGGAGGAGGAGGACACAGACGGGGAGATGGTGGAGGAGGAGGACACAGACGGGGAGATGGTGGAGGAGGAGGACACAGACGGGGAGATGGTGGAGGAGGAGGACACAGACGGGGAGATGGTGGAGGAGGACACAGACGGGGAGATGGTGGAGGAGGAGGACACAGACGGGGGGATGGTGGAGGAGGAGGACACAGACGGGGGGATGGTGGAGGAGGACTCAGACGGGGGGGATGGTGGAGGAGGACACAGACGAGAAGATGATGGTGGAGGAGGAGGACACAGACGAGAAGATGATGGTGGAGGAGGAGGACACAGACGAGAAGATGATGGTGGAGGAGGAGGACACAGACGAGAAGATGATGGAGGAGGAGAACACAGATGGGAGATGGTGGAGGAGGACACAGATGGGGAGATGGTGGAGGAGGACAGACGGGGAGATGGTGGAGGAGGACACAGACGGGAAGATGGTGGAGGAGGAGGAGGAGGACACAGACGGGGAGATGGTGGAGGAGGAGGAGGACACAGACGGGGAGATGGTGGAGGAGGACAGACGGGAAGATGGTGGAGGAGGAGGAGGACACAGACGGGAAGATGGTGGAGGAGGACGACACAGACGGGAAGATGGTGGAGGAGGAGGACGACACAGACGGGAAGATGGTGGAGGGGGAGGACGACACAGACGGGAAGATGTGGAGGAGGAGGACGACACAGACGTGAAGATGGTGGAGGAGGAGGACGATACAGACGTGAAGATGGTGGAGGAGGAGGACGATACAGACGTGAAGATGGTGGAGTAGGAGGACGACACAGACGGGAAGATGGTGGAGGAGGATGACACAGACAGGAAGATGGTGGAGAAGAAGGAGGACACAGACGGGAAGATGTGGAGGAGGAGGAGGACACAGACGGGGAGATGGAGGACACAGACGGGCAGATGTGGAGGAGGAGGAGGACACAGACGGGAAGATGGTGGAGGAGGACACAGATGGGGAGATGGTGGAGGAGGACGACAGACGGGAAGATGGTGGAGAAGGAGGACACAGACGGGGAGATGTGGAGGAGGAGGACACAGACGGGGAGGAGGACACAGACGGGGAGGAGGACACAGACGGGGAGATGATGGTGGAGGACGACACTGGGAGATGATGGTGGAGGAACACGCAGACAGACTAATGGTGGTCACGGACAGGGAGATGGTGGAGGAGGAGGACAGAGACGGGGAGATGATGGTGGTGGTCTCTCACCCTCTCTGCAGGGCGTGCATTGACCGCAGCTCTCGTGTTTGTAAAACTCTATGAGGCGAGCGATGGCGCGAACTATGTCTGTCTGCGAGAGAGACGGAGGTCACACACACAGAAAGAGAGGATGGTACGAGAAAGGGAGGAACAGGCGTCACTCAGAGATGGGTGGGTGTCAGAGACAGGTGGGCGTCACACAAACGCAGACATCTCTCACCGATTTGTCCATCACAATGATTGCTGCCGTCCCGAGACCAGTCTGAGCCTGGACAAGAGCGTCAAAGTCCATGAGGACGGTCTCGCACACAGAGCGCGGTATGAGAGGAGTGGAGGAGCCTCCGGGAATGACGGCAAGGAGATTATCCCAGCCCCCCGTAACCCCACCTGAGAGAAACAGAGGGGGGGGGGGAAAGAGGGGTGGGGAGGGGTGAGGGGTGGGGAGGGAGGGAAGAGAGAGGGGAGAAATATGGCCACTGTCACACAGGAGCAGTCACTGGCTTCCTTTCCCTCCCCCTCACGTATCTATCAGGTCTCTTATAGGTACGGGCCTCGCCCCCCTCAGTACCCTTGTGCCTCTCGATCAGCTCTTTTAGCGGTATGGACATCCCCCCCTCCTTCGCCCCCCTCAGTACCCCCCTCCCTTCTCCCTGTCCCCCTCCCTCGCCCCCCTCAGTACCACCTGTCCCCTCTCCCTACCCCCCTCCCTCCCTCGCCCCCCTCAGTACCCGCGTGCCTCTCGATCAGCTCTTTTAGCGGTATGGACATCCCCCCCTCCTTCGCCCCCCTCCCTTCTCCCTGTCCCCCTCCCTCGCCCCCCTCAGTACCCCCCCTCCCCTCTCCCTCCCCCCTCCCTCGCCCCCCTCAGTACCCGCGTGTGCCCCTCTCCCTCCCCCCTCAGTACCCGCGTGCCTCTCGATCAGCTCTCTCAGCGGTATGGACATCTCCCCCTCCCTCGCCCCCCTCAGTACCCGCGTGTACCCCCCTCAGTACCCGCGTGCCTCTCGATCAGCTCTTTTAGCGGTATGGATATCCCCCCCTCCCTCGCCCCCCTCAGTACCCGCGTGTACCCCCCTCAGTACCCGCGTGCCTCTCGATCAGCTCTCTCAGCGGTATGGACCCCGCCCTCCCTCGCCCCCCTCAGTACCCGCGTGTGCCCCCCTCAGTACCCGCGTGTGCCCCCCTCAGTACCCGCGTGCCTCTCGATCAGCTCTCTCAGCGGTATGGACATCTCCTCCTCCCTCGCCCCCCTCCCCCCCTCCCTCGCCCCCCTCAGTACCCGCGTGTACCCCCCTCAGTACCCGCGTGCCTCTCGATCAGCTCTCTCAGCGGTATGGACACCCCCCCTCCCTCGCCCCCCTCAGTACCCCCCTCAGTACCCGCGTGTACCCCCCTCAGTACCCGCGTGCCTCTCGATCAGCTCTCTCAGCGGTATGGATATCCCCCCCTCCCTCGCCCCCCTCCCCCCCCCCCTCAGTACCCGCGTGTGCCCCCCTCAGTACCCGCGTGCCTCTCGATCAGCTCTCTCAGCGGTATGGATATCCCCCCCTCCCTCGCCCCCTCCCTCGCCCCCCTCAGTACCCGCGTGTGCCCCCCTCAGTACCCGCCTGTGCCCCCCTCAGTACCCGCGTGCCTCTCGATCAGCTCTCTGAGGTATGGATATCCCCCCCTCCCTCCCCCCTCCCCCGCCCCCCTCAGTACCCGCGTGTGCCCCCCTCAGTACCCGCGTGTACCCCCCTCAGTACCCGCGTGTACCCCCCTCAGTACCCGCGTGTACCCCCCTCAGTACCCGCGTGTACCCCCCTCAGTACCCGCGTGTACCCCCCTCAGTACCCGCGTGCCTCTCGATCAGCTCTCTCAGCGGTATGGACACCCCCCCCTCCCTCGCCCCCCTCAGTACCCGCGTGTGCCCCCCTCAGTACCCGCGTGTGCCCCCCTCAGTACCCGCGTGTGCCCCCCTCAGTACCCGCGTGTGCCCCCCTCAGTACCCGCGTGCCTCTCGATCAGCTCTCTCAGCGGTATGGACACCCCCCCCTCAGTACCCGCGTGTGCCCCCCTCAGTACCCGCGTGTGCCCCCCTCAGTACCCGCGTGTGCCCCCCTCAGTACCCGCGTGCCTCTCGATCAGCTCTCTCAGCGGTATGGACATCTCCTCCTCCCTCGCCCCCCTCAGTACCCGCGTGTGCCCCCCTCAGTACCCGCGTGTGCCCCCCTCAGTACCCGCGTGCCTCTCGATCAGCTCTCTCAGAGGTATGGACATCTCCTCCTCCACAGTACACGGATAGTTGACGTGTCCGGAGATATTGAACAGTTTGGTTCCGGAGTTTCTCTCGCGCCCGAATCCAGCGAACCAGGCCCCACCGCGCCGGCAGATGGTGGGCGCTACGGCGACAGTCTCCACGTTAGCAACCGTCGTGGGGCAGCCGAAGACTCCTGGGGGTGAGGGAGACAGACAAGTGTCAAACGTCTCCTGTGTCACCCTGCCGGGGGAGGGACAGACCACGTCACAGTGTCCCCTCTGTTACCCTGCGGGGGGAGGGACAGACCATGTCACAGTGTCCCCTTTGTCACCCTGCGGGGGGAGGGACAGACCACGTCACAGTGTGTCCCCTCTGTTACCCTGCGGGGGGAGGGACAGACCATGTCACAGTGTCCCCTCTGTGTCACCCTGCCGGGGGAGGGACAGACCACGTCACAGTGTGTCCTCTCTGTCACCCTGCGGGGGGAGGGACAGACCACGTCAGTGTCCCCTCTGTCACCCTGCGGGGGGAGGGACAGACCACGTCACAGTGTCCCCTCTGTGTCACCCTGCCGGGGGAGGGACAGACCACGTCACAGTGTCCTCTGTGTCACCCTGCGGGGGGAGGGACAGACCATGTCACAGTGTCCTCTGTGTCACCCTGAGGGGGGAGGGACAGACCATGTCACAGTGTCCTCTGTGTCACCCTGCGGGGGGAGGGACAGACCACGTCACAGTGTCCCCTCTGTGTCACCCTGCGGGGGAGGGACAGACCACGTCACAGTGTGTCCTCTGTGTCACCCTGCGGGGGAGGGACAGACCACGTCACAGTGTGTCCCCTCTGTGTCACCCTGCGGGGGAGGGACAGACCACGTCACAGTGTGTCCCCCCTGTGTCACCCTGGGGGGGGAGGGACAGACCATGTCACAGTGTGTCCCCTCTGTGTCACCCTGCCGGGAGAGGGACAGACCATGTCACAGTGTCCCCTCTGTGTCACCCTGCGGGGGAGGGACAGACCATGTCACAGTGTCCCCTCTGTGTCACCCTGCGGGGGGAGGGACAGACCATGTCACAGTGTCCCCTCTGTGTCACCCTGCGGGGGGAGGGACAGACCATGTCACAGTGTTCCCTCTGTCACCCTGCGGGGGAGGGACAGACCATGTCACAGTGTCCCCTCTGTGTCACCCTGCGGGGGAGGGACAGACCATGTCACAGTGTCCCCTCTGTGTCACCCTGCGGGGGGAGGGACAGATCATGTCACAGTGTCCCCTCTCTGTGTCACCCTGCGGGGGAGGGACAGACCATGTCACAGTGTCCCCTCTGTGTCACCCTGCGGAGGGAGGGACAGACCATGTCACAGTGTCCCCTCTGTCACCCTGCGGGGGGAGGGACAGACCATGTCACAGTGTCCCCTCTGTGTCACCCTGCGGGGGAGGGACCGACCATGTCACAGTGTCCCCTCTGTGTCACCCTGCCGGGGGAGGGACAACCACGTCACAGTGTCCCCTCTGTGTCACCCTGCGGGGGAGGGACAGACCATGTCACAGTGTCCCCTCTGTGTCAACCTGCCGGGGGAGGGACAACCACGTCACAGTGTCCCCTCTGTGTCACCCTGCGGGGGAGGGACAGACCATGTCACAGTGTCCCCTCTGTGTCAACCTGCCGGGGGAGGGACAACCACGTCACAGTGTCCCCTCTGTGTCACCCTGCGGAGGGAGGGACAGACCATGTCACAGTGTCCCCTCTGTCACCCTGCGGAGGAGGGACAGACCATGTCACAGTGTCCCCTCTGTGTCACCCTGCGGGGGGAGGGACAGACTCCATGTCACAGTGTCCCCTCTGTCACCCTGCGGGGGAGTGACAGACCATGTCAGTGTCCCCTCTGTGTCACCCTGCGGGGGAGGGACAGACCATGTCACAGTGTCCCCTCTGTGTCACCCTGCGGGGGAGGGACAGACCATGTGACAGTGTCCCTTCTGTGTCACCCTGCGGGGGGAGGGACAGACCATGTCACAGTGTCCCTTCTGTGTCACCCTGCGGGTGAGGGACAGACCATGTCACAGTGTCCCCTCTGTGTCACCCTGCGGGGGGAGGGACAGACCATGTCACACAATGTCCCCTCTGTGTCACCCTGCGGGGGGAGGGACAGACCACGTCACAATGTGTCCCCTCTGTGTCACCCTGCGGGGGGAGGGACAGACCACGTCACAGTGTCCCCTCTGTGTCACCCTGCGGGGGAGGGACAGGCCATGTCACAGCGTCCCCTCTGTGGGTGGGGGGGAGAGTAGGGGGGTCAGGGAGGGGGACGGGGTCAGGGAGGGGGGGGGGGCAGGCGTTCCGTACCGACGTCAGCAGGGAAGGGGGGCTTCAGGCGGGGCTTCCCCTGTTTGCCCTCGATGCTTTCTATCAGCGCCGTCTCCTCCCCGCAGATATACGCCCCAGCGCCTCGCACCACGAACACATCAAAATCGTACCCAGAGCCGCACGCGTTGCGCCCGATCAGCCCCGCCGCGTACGCCTCCTGCACCGCCACCTGACCAAGCATGGGTTAAAGGGTCAGTCCCACGTAGGGGCAAAGTGACCTAATGACAGGGACGTGTTTAATGGGTTAAAGGGACAGTCCCACATAGGGGCAAAGTGACCTAATGACAGGGACGTGTTTAATGAGTTAAAGGGTCAGTCCCACGTAGGGGCAAAGTGACCTAATGACAGGGACGTGTTTAATGGGTTAAAGGGTCAGTCTCACGTAGGAGCAAAGTGACCTAAGGACAGGGACGTGTTTAATGGGTTAAAGGGACAGTCCCACGTAGGAGCAAAGTGACCTAATGACAGGGACGTGTTTAATGGGTTAAAGGGTCAGTCCCACGTAGGGGCAAAGTGACCTAAGGACAGGGACGTGTTTAATGGGTTAAAGGGACAGTCCCACGTAGGAGCAAAGTGACCTAATGACAGGGACGTGTTTAATGGGTTAAAGGGTCAGTCCCACGTAGGGGCAAAGTGACCTAAGGACAGGGACGTGTTTAATGGGTTAAAGGGTCAGTCCCACGTAGGAGCAAAGTGACCTGACAGGGACGTGTTTAATGGGTTAAAGGGATAGTCCCACGTAGGAGCAAAGTGACCTAATGACCGGGACGTGTTTAATGGGTTAAAGGGACAGTCCCACGTAGGGACAAAGTGACCTAATGACAGGGACGTGTTTAATGGGTTAAAGGGTCAGTCCCACGTAGGAGCAAAGTGACCTAAGGACAGGGACGTGTTTAATGGGTTAAAGGGTCAGTCCCACGTAGGAGCAAAGTGACCTAAGGACATGGACGTGTTTAATGGGTTAAAGGGTCAGTCCCACATAGGGGCAAAGTGGCCTAAGGACAGGGACGTGTTTAATGGGTTAAAGGGTCAGTCCCACGTAGGAGCAAAGTGACCTAATGACAGGGACGTGTTTAATGGGTTAAAGGGTCAGTCCCACGTAGGGGCAAAGTGACCTAAGGACATGGACGTGTTTAATGGGTTAAAGGGTCAGTCCCACATAGGGGCAAAGTGACCTAAGGACATGGACGTGTTTAATGGGTTAAAGGGACAGTCCCACGTAGGGACAAAGTGACCTAATGACAGGGACGTGTTTAATGGGTTAAAGGGTCAGTCCCACGTAGGGGCAAAGTGACCTAATGACAGGGACGTGTTTAATGGGTTAAAGGGTCAGTCCCACGTAGGGGCAAAGTGACCTAAGGACAGGGACGTGTTTAATGGGTTAAAGGGACAGTCCCACGTAGGAGCAAAGTGACCTAATGACAGGGACGTGTTTAATGGGTTAAAGGGTCAGTCCCACGTAGGGGCAAAGTGACCTAAGGACAGGGACGTGTTTAATGGGTTAAAGGGTCAGTCCCACGTAGGAGCAAAGTGACCTAAGGACAGGGACGTGTTTAATGGGTTAAAGGGACAGTCCCACGTAGGAGCAAAGTGACCTAATGACAGGGACGTGTTTAATGGGTTAAAGGGTCAGTCCCACGTAGGAGCAAAGTGACCTGACAGGGACGTGTTTAATGGGTTAAAGGGACAGTCCCACGTAGGAGCAAAGTGACCTAATGACCGGGACGTGTTTAATGGGTTAAAGGGACAGTCCCACGTAGGGACAAAGTGACCTAATGACAGGGACGTGTTTAATGGGTTAAAGGGTCAGTCCCACGTAGGAGCAAAGTGACCTAAGGACAGGGACGTGTTTAATGGGTTAAAGGGTCAGTCCCACGTAGGAGCAAAGTGACCTAAGGACATGGACGTGTTTAATGGGTTAAAGGGTCAGTCCCACATAGGGGCAAAGTGGCCTAAGGACAGGGACGTGTTTAATGGGTTAAAGGGTCAGTCCCACGTAGGAGCAAAGTGACCTAATGACAGGGACGTGTTTAATGGGTTAAAGGGTCAGTCCCACGTAGGGGCAAAGTGACCTAAGGACATGGACGTGTTTAATGGGTTAAAGGGACAGTCCCACGTAGGGACAAAGTGACCTAATGACAGGGACGTGTTTAATGGGTTAAAGGGTCAGTCCCACGTAGGAGCAAAGTGACCTAATGACAGGGACGTGTTTAATGGGTTAAAGGGACAGTCCCACGTAGGAGCAAAGTGACCTAATGACAGGGACGTGTTTAATGGGTTAAAGGGTCAGTCCCACGTAGGAGCAAAGTGGCCTAATGACAGGATAGGAGGATATTATTGATAGGAGGATATTATTGATTGGAGGATATTATTGATAGGAGGATATTATTGATAGGAGGATATTATTGATAGGAGGATATTACTGATAGGAGGATATTATTGATAGGAGGATATTAATGATAGGAGGATATTAATGATAGGAGGATATTATTGATAGGAGGATATTATTGATAGGAGGATATTACTGATAGGATATTATTGATAGGATATTATTGATAGGAGGATATTATTGATAGGAGGATATTATTGATAGGAGGATATTATTGATAGGAGGATATTATTGATAGGAGGATATTACTGATAGGAGGATATTATTGATAGGAGGATATTATTGATAGGAGGATATTATTGATAGGATATTGATAGGAGGATATTATTGATAGGAGGATATTATTGATAGGAGGATATTATTGATAGGAGGATATTATTGATTGGAGGATATTATTGATAGGAGGATATTATTGATAGGAGGATATTATTGATAGGAGGATATTATTGATTGGAGGATATTATTGATAGGATATTATTGATAGGAGGATATTGATAGGATATTATTGATAGGAGGATATTATTGATAGGAGGATATTACTGATAGGATATTATTGATAGGAGGATATTATTGATAGGAGGATATTATTGATAGGAGGATATTATTGATAGGAGGATATTATTGATTGGAGGATATTATTGATAGGAGGATATTATTGATAGGAGGATATTATTGATAGGAGGATATTATTGATAGGAGGATATTATTGATAGGAGGATATTAATGATAGGAGGATATTATTGATAGGAGGATATTATTGATAGGAGGATATTATTGATAGGAGGATATTATTGATAGGAGGATATTATTGATAGGAGGATATTATTGATAGGAGGATATTAATGATAGGAGGATATTATTGATAGGAGGATATTACTGATAGGATATTATTGATGGGATATTATTGATAGGAGGATATTATTGATAGGAGGATATTATTGATAGGAGGATATTATTGATAGGAGGATATTACTGATAGGAGGATATTATTGATAGGAGGATATTATTGATAGGATATTGATAGGAGGATATTATTGATAGGAGGATATTATTGATAGGAGGATATTATTGATTGGAGGATATTATTGATAGGAGGATATTATTGATAGGAGGATATTATTGATAGGAGGATATTATTGATTGGAGGATATTATTGATAGGATATTATTGATAGGAGGATATTGATAGGATATTATTGATAGGAGGATATTATTGATAGGAGGATATTATTGATAGGAGGATATTATTGATAGGAGGATATTAATGATAGGAGGATATTATTGATACGAGGATATTATTGATAGGAGGATATTGAAAGGATATTATTGATAGGAGGATATTTTTGATAGGAGGATATTGATAGGATATTATTGATAGGAGGATATTATTGATAGGAGGATATTATTGATAGGAGGATATTATTGATAGGAGGATATTATTGATAGGAGGATATTATTGATAGGATATTATTGATAGGAGGATATTATTGATAGGAGGATATTATTGATAGGAGGATATTATTGATAGGAGGATATTACTGATAGGATATTATTGATAGGATATTATTGATAGGAGGATATTATTGAGAGGAGGATATTATTGATAGGAGGATATTATTGATAGGAGGATATTATTGATAGGATATTATTGATAGGAGGATATTAATGATAGGAGGATATTATTGATAGGATATTATTGATAGGAGGATATTATTGATAGGAGGATATTACTGATAGGAGGATATTATTGATAGGATATTATTGATAGGAGGATATTAATGATAGGAGGATATTAATGATAGGAGGATATTAATGATAGGAGGATATTATTGATTGGAGGATATTATTGATAGGAGGATATTATTGATAGGAGGATATTATTGATAGGAGGATATTATTGATAGGAGGATATTACTGATAGGAGGATATTATTGATAGGAGGATATTATTGATAGGAGGATATTATTGATAGGAGGATATTATTGATAGGAGGATATTACTGATAGGAGGATATTACTGATAGGAGGATATTATTGATAGGAGGATATTATTGATAGGAGGATATTATTGATAGGAGGATATTACTGATAGGAGGATATTATTGATAGGATATTATTGATAGGAGGATATTAATGATAGGAGGATATTGATAGGATATTATTGATAGGAGGATATTATTGATAAGAGGATATTATTGATAGGAGGATATTGATAGGATATTATTGATAGGAGGATATTATTGATAGGAGGATATTGATAGGATATTATTGATAGGAGGATATTATTGATAGGAGGATATTATTGATAGGATATTATTGATAGGAGGATATTAATGATAGGAGGATATTATTGATAGGAGGATATTATTGATAGGAGGATATTAATGATAGGAGGATATTATTGATAGGAGGATATTGATAGGAGGATATTATTGATAGGAGGATATTATTGATAGGATATTATTGATAGGAGGATATTAATGATAGGAGGATATTATTGATAGGAGGATATTATTGATAGGAGGATATTAATGATAGGAGGATATTATTGATAGGATATTATTGATAGGAGGATATTAATGATAGGAGGATATTATTGATAGGAGGATATTATTGATAGGAGGATATTGATAGGAGGATATTAATGATAGGAGGATATTATTGATATGAGGATATTATTGATTGGAGGATATTATTGATAGGAGGATATTATTGATAGGATATTATTGATAGGAGGATATTATTGATACGAGGATATTACTGATAGGAGGATATTGATAGGATATTATTGATAGGAGGACATTATTGATAGGAGGATATTAATGATAGGATATTATTGATAGGAGGATATTAATGATAGGAGGATATTATTGATAGGATATTATTGATAGGAGGATATTATTGATAGGAGGATATTATTGATAGGAGGATATTATTGATAGGAGGATATTATTGATAGGAGGATATTGATAGGATATTATTGATAGGAGGATATTATTGATAGGATATAACTGATAGGATATTATTGATAGGAGGATATTATTGATAGGAGGATATTATTGATAGGATATTACTGATAGGAGGATATTATTGATAGGATATTATTGATAGGAGGATATTATTGATAGGATATTATTGATAGGAGGATATTAATGATAGGAGGATATTATTGATAGGATATTACTGATAGGAGGATATTATTGATAGGATATTATTGATAGGAGGTTATTATTGATAGGAGGATATTATTGATAGGAGGATATTATTGATAGGAGGATATTAATGATAGGAGGATATTATTGATAGGAGGATATTAATGATAGGAGGATATTAATGATAGGAGGATATTATTGATACGAGGATATTATTGATAGGAGGATATTGATAGGATATTATTGATAGGAGGATATTTTTGATAGGAGGATATTGATAGGATATTATTGATAGGAGGATATTATTGATAGGAGGATATTATTGATAGGAGGATATTATTGATAGGAGGATATTATTGATAGGAGGATATTATTGATAGGATATTATTGATAGGAGGATATTATTGATAGGAGGATATTATTGATAGGAGGATATTACTGATAGGAGGATATTACTGATAGGATATTATTGATAGGATATTATTGATAGGAGGATATTATTGAGAGGAGGATATTATTGATAGGAGGATATTATTGATAGGAGGATATTATTGATAGGATATTATTGATAGGAGGATATTAATGATAGGAGGATATTATTGATAGGATATTATTGATAGGAGGATATTATTGATAGGAGGATATTACTGATAGGAGGATATTATTGATAGGATATTATTGATAGGAGGATATTAATGATAGGATATTAATGATAGGAGGATATTATTGATTGGAGGATATTATTGATAGGAGGATATTATTGATAGGAGGATATTATTGATAGGATATTATTGATAGGAGGATATTACTGATAGGAGGATATTATTGATAGGAGGATATTATTGATAGGAGGATATTATTGATAGGAGGATATTACTGATAGGAGGATATTATTGATAGGATATTATTGATAGGAGGATATTAATGATAGGAGGATATTATTGATAGGATATTATTGATAGGAGGATATTATTGATAGGAGGATATTATTGATAGGAGGATATTGATAGGATATTATTGATAGGAGGATATTATTGATAGGAGGATATTGATAGGATATTATTGATAGGAGGATATTATTGATAGGAGGATATTATTGATAGGATATTATTGATAGGAGGATATTAATGATAGGAGGATATTATTGATAGGAGGATATTATTGATAGGAGGATATTAATGATAGGAGGATATTATTGATAGGATATTATTGATAGGAGGATATTAATGATAGGAGGATATTATTGATAGGAGGATATTATTGATAGGAGGATATTGATAGGAGGATATTAATGATAGGAGGATATTATTGATATGAGGATATTATTGATAGGAGGATATTATTGATAGGATATTATTGATAGGAGGATATTATTGATACGAGGATATTACTGATAGGAGGATATTGATAGGATATTATTGATAGGAGGACATTATTGATAGGAGGATATTAATGATAGGATATTATTGATAGGAGGATATTAATGATAGGAGGATATTATTGATAGGATATTATTGATAGGAGGATATTATTGATAGGAGGATATTATTGATAGGAGGATATTGATAGGAGGATATTGATAGGAGGATATTGATAGGAGGATATTGATAGGAGGATATTATTGATAGGATATTATTGATAGGAGGATATTATTGATTGGAGGATATTATTGATAGGAGGATATTATTGATAGGAGGATATTATTGATAGGAGGATATTATTGATTGGAGGATATTATTGATAGGAGGATATTATTGATAGGAGGATATTATTGATAGGAGGATATTATTGATTGGAGGATATTATTGATAGGATATTATTGATAGGAGGATATTGATAGGATATTATTGATAGGAGGATATTATTGATAGGAGGATATTACTGATAGGATATTATTGATAGGAGGATATTATTGATAGGAGGATATTATTGATAGGAGGATATTATTGATAGGAGGATATTATTGATTGGAGGATATTATTGATAGGAGGATATTATTGATAGGAGGATATTATTGATAGGAGGATATTATTGATAGGAGGATATTATTGATAGGAGGATATTATTGATAGGAGGATATTAATGATAGGAGGATATTATTGATAGGAGGATATTATTGATAGGAGGATATTATTGATAGGAGGATATTATTGATAGGAGGATATTAATGATAGGAGGATATTATTGATAGGAGGATATTATTGATAGGAGGATATTACTGATAGGATATTATTGATGGGATATTATTGATAGGAGGATATTATTGATAGGAGGATATTATTGATAGGAGGATATTACTGATAGGAGGATATTATTGATAGGAGGATATTATTGATAGGATATTGATAGGAGGATATTATTGATAGGAGGATATTATTGATAGGAGGATATTATTGATTGGAGGATATTATTGATAGGAGGATATTATTGATAGGAGGATATTATTGATAGGAGGATATTATTGATTGGAGGATATTATTGATAGGATATTATTGATAGGAGGATATTGATAGGATATTATTGATAGGAGGATATTATTGATAGGAGGATATTATTGATAGGAGGATATTATTGATAGGAGGATATTAATGATAGGAGGATATTATTGATACGAGGATATTATTGATAGGAGGATATTGAAAGGATATTATTGATAGGAGGATATTTTTGATAGGAGGATATTGATAGGATATTATTGATAGGAGGATATTATTGATAGGAGGATATTATTGATAGGAGGATATTATTGATAGGAGGATATTATTGATAGGATATTATTGATAGGAGGATATTATTGATAGGAGGATATTATTGATAGGAGGATATTATTGATAGGAAGATATTACTGATAGGATATTATTGATAGGATATTATTGATAGGAGGATATTATTGAGAGGAGGATATTATTGATAGGAGGATATTATTGATAGGAGGATATTATTGATAGGATATTATTGATAGGAGGATATTAATGATAGGAGGATATTATTGATAGGATATTATTGATAGGAGGATATTATTGATAGGAGGATATTACTGATAGGAGGATATTATTGATAGGATATTATTGATAGGAGGATATTAATGATAGGAGGATATTATTGATAGGAGGATATTATTGATAGGAGGATATTACTGATAGGAGGATATTACTGATAGGAGGATATTACTGATAGGAGGATATTATTGATAGGAGGATATTATTGATAGGAGGATATTACTGATAGGAGGATATTATTGATAGGATATTATTGATAGGAGGATATTAATGATAGGAGGATATTGATAGGATATTATTGATAGGAGGATATTATTGATAAGAGGATATTATTGATAGGAGGATATTGATAGGATATTATTGATAGGAGGATATTATTGATAGGAGGATATTGATAGGATATTATTGATAGGAGGATATTATTGATAGGAGGATATTATTGATAGGATATTATTGATAGGAGGATATTAATGATAGGAGGATATTATTGATAGGAGGATATTATTGATAGGAGGATATTAATGATAGGAGGATATTATTGATAGGAGGATATTGATAGGAGGATATTATTGATAGGAGGATATTATTGATAGGATATTATTGATAGGAGGATATTAATGATAGGAGGATATTATTGATAGGAGGATATTATTGATAGGAGGATATTAATGATAGGAGGATATTATTGATAGGATATTATTGATAGGAGGATATTAATGATAGGAGGATATTATTGATAGGAGGATATTATTGATAGGAGGATATTGATAGGAGGATATTAATGATAGGAGGATATTATTGATATGAGGATATTATTGATTGGAGGATATTATTGATAGGAGGATATTATTGATAGGATATTATTGATAGGAGGATATTACTGATAGGAGGATATTGATAGGATATTATTGATAGGAGGACATTATTGATAGGAGGATATTAATGATAGGATATTATTGATAGGAGGATATTAATGATAGGAGGATATTATTGATAGGATATTATTGATAGGAGGATATTATTGATAGGAGGATATTATTGATAGGAGGATATTATTGATAGGAGGATATTATTGATAGGAGGATATTGATAGGATATTATTGATAGGAGGATATTATTGATAGGATATAACTGATAGGATATTATTGATAGGAGGATATTATTGATAGGAGGATATTATTGATAGGATATTACTGATAGGAGGATATTATTGATAGGATATTATTGATAGGAGGATATTATTGATAGGATATTATTGATAGGAGGATATTAATGATAGGAGGATATTATTGATAGGATATTACTGATAGGAGGATATTATTGATAGGATATTATTGATAGGAGGTTATTATTGATAGGAGGATATTATTGATAGGAGGATATTATTGATAGGAGGATATTAATGATAGGAGGATATTATTGATAGGAGGATATTAATGATAGGAGGATATTAATGATAGGAGGATATTATTGATACGAGGATATTATTGATAGGAGGATATTGATAGGATATTATTGATAGGAGGATATTTTTGATAGGAGGATATTGATAGGATATTATTGATAGGAGGATATTATTGATAGGAGGATATTATTGATAGGAGGATATTATTGATAGGATATTATTGATAGGAGGATATTATTGATAGGAGGATATTACTGATAGGAGGATATTACTGATAGGATATTATTGATAGGATATTATTGATAGGAGGATATTATTGAGAGGAGGATATTATTGATAGGAGGATATTATTGATAGGAGGATATTATTGATAGGATATTATTGATAGGAGGATATTAATGATAGGAGGATATTATTGATAGGATATTATTGATAGGAGGATATTATTGATAGGAGGATATTACTGATAGGAGGATATTATTGATAGGATATTATTGATAGGAGGATATTAATGATAGGATATTAATGATAGGAGGATATTATTGATTGGAGGATATTATTGATAGGAGGATATTATTGATAGGAGGATATTATTGATAGGATATTATTGATAGGAGGATATTACTGATAGGAGGATATTATTGATAGGAGGATATTATTGATAGGAGGATATTATTGATAGGAGGATATTACTGATAGGAGGATATTATTGATAGGAGGATATTATTGATAGGAGGATATTACTGATAGGAGGATATTATTGATAGGATATTATTGATAGGAGGATATTAATGATAGGAGGATATTATTGATAGGATATTATTGATAGGAGGATATTATTGATAGGAGGATATTATTGATAGGAGGATATTGATAGGATATTATTGATAGGAGGATATTATTGATAGGAGGATATTGATAGGATATTATTGATAGGAGGATATTATTGATAGGAGGATATTATTGATAGGATATTATTGATAGGAGGATATTAATGATAGGAGGATATTATTGATAGGAGGATATTATTGATAGGAGGATATTAATGATAGGAGGATATTATTGATAGGATATTATTGATAGGAGGATATTAATGATAGGAGGATATTATTGATAGGAGGATATTATTGATAGGAGGATATTGATAGGAGGATATTAATGATAGGAGGATATTATTGATATGAGGATATTATTGATAGGAGGATATTATTGATAGGATATTATTGATAGGAGGATATTATTGATACGAGGATATTACTGATAGGAGGATATTGATAGGATATTATTGATAGGAGGACATTATTGATAGGAGGATATTAATGATAGGATATTATTGATAGGAGGATATTAATGATAGGAGGATATTATTGATAGGATATTATTGATAGGAGGATATTATTGATAGGAGGATATTATTGATAGGAGGATATTGATAGGAGGATATTGATAGGAGGATATTGATAGGAGGATATTGATAGGAGGATATTATTGATAGGATATTATTGATAGGAGGATATTATTGATTGGAGGATATTATTGATAGGAGGATATTATTGATAGGAGGATATTATTGATAGGAGGATATTATTGATTGGAGGATATTATTGATAGGATATTATTGATAGGAGGATATTGATAGGAGGATATTATTGATAGGAGGATATAACTGATAGGATATTATTGATAGGAGGATATTATTGATAGGAGGATATTATTGATAGGATATTATTGATAGGAGGATATTATTGATAGGAGGATATTATTGATAGGATATTATTGATAGGAGGATATTAATGATAGGAGGATATTATTGATAGGATATTACTGATAGGAGGATATTATTGATAGGATATTATTGATAGGAGGTTATTATTGATAGGAGGATATTATTGATAGGAGGATATTATTGATAGGAGGATATTAATGATAGGAGGATATTATTGATAGGAGGATATTAATGATAGGAGGATATTAATGATAGGAGGATATTATTGATACGAGGATATTATTGATAGGAGGATATTATTGATAGGAGGATATTATTGATTGGAGGATATTATTGATAGGATATTATTGATAGGAGGATATTGATAGGAGGATATTATTAATAGGAGGATATAACTGATAGGATATTATTGATAGGAGGATATTATTGATAGGAGGATATTATTGATAGGATATTATTGATAGGAGGATATTATTGATAGGAGGATATTATTGATAGGATATTATTGATAGGAGGATATTAATGATAGGAGGATATTATTGATAGGATATTACTGATAGGAGGATATTATTGATAGGATATTATTGATAGGAGGTTATTATTGATAGGAGGATATTATTGATAGGAGGATATTATTGATAGGAGGATATTAATGATAGGAGGATATTATTGATAGGAGGATATTAATGATAGGAGGATATTAATGATAGGAGGATATTATTGATACGAGGATATTATTGATAGGAGGATATTGATAGAATATTATTGATAGGAGGATATTTTTGATAGGAGGATATTGATAGGATATTATTGATAGGAGGATATTATTGATAGGAGGATATTATTGATAGGAGGATATTATTGATAGGAGGTTATTATTGATAGGATATTATTGATAGGAGGATATTATTGATAGGAGGATATTACTGATAGGATATTATTGATAGGATATTATTGATAGGAGGATATTATTGAGAGGAGGATATTATTGATAGGAGGATATTATTGATAGGAGGATATTATTGATAGGATATTATTGATAGGAGGATATTATTGATAGGAGGATATTATTGATAGGAGGATATTATTGATAGGATATTACTGATAGGATATTATTGATAGGATATTATTGATAGGATATTATTGAGAGGAGGATATTATTGATAGGAGGATATTATTGATAGGAGGATATTATTGATAGGATATTATTGATAGGAGGATATTATTGATAGGAGGATATTATTGATAGGAGGATATTATTGATAGGAGGATATTATTGATAGGATATTATTGATAGGAGGATATTATTGATAGGAGGATATTACTGATAGGATATTATTGATAGGATATTATTGATAGGAGGATATTATTGAGAGGAGGATATTATTGATAGGAGGATATTATTGATAGGAGGATATTATTGATAGGATATTATTGATAGGAGGATATTAATGATAGGAGGATATTATTGATAGGATATTATTGATAGGAGGATATTATTGATAGGAGGATATTACTGATAGGAGGATATTATTGATAGGAGGATATTAATGATAGGAGGATATTAATGATAGGAGGATATTATTGATTGGAGGATATTATTGATAGGAGGATATTATTGATAGGATATTATTGATAGGAGGATATTATTGATAGGAGGATATTACTGATAGGAGGATATTATTGATAGGAGGATATTATTGATAGGAGGATATTATTGATAGGAGGATATTATTGATAGGAGGATATTATTGATAGGAGGATATTATTGATAGGAGGATATTATTGATAGGAGGATATTACTGATAGGAGGATATTACTGATAGGAGGATATTATTGATAGGAGGATATTATTGATAGGAGGATATTATTGATAGGAGGATATTACTGATAGGAGGATATTATTGATAGGATATTATTGATAGGAGGATATTAATGATAGGAGGATATTATTGATAGGATATTATTGATAGGAGGATATTATTGATAGGAGGATATTATTGATAGGAGGATATTGATAGGATATTATTGATAGGAGGATATTATTGATAGGAGGATATTGATAGGATATTATTGATAGGAGGATATTATTGATAGGAGGATATTATTGATAGGATATTATTGATAGGAGGATATTAATGATAGGAGGATATTATTGATAGGAGGATATTATTGATAGGAGGATATTAATGATAGGAGGATATTATTGATAGGAGGATATTATTGATAGGATATTAATGATAGGATATTATTGATAGGAGGATATTATTGATAGGAGGATATTGATAGGAGGTATTAATGATAGGAGGATATTATTGATATGAGGATATTATTGATTGGAGGATATTATTGATAGGAGGATATTATTGATTGGATATTATTGATAGGTGGATATTATTGATACGAGGATATTACTGATAGGAGGATATTGATAGGATATTATTGATAGGAGGAATTATTGATAGGTGGATATTAATGATAGGATATTTTTGATAGGAGGATATTAATGATAGGAGGATATTATTGATAGGTTATTATTGATAGGAGGATATTATTGATAGGAGGATATTGATAGGAGGATATTGATAGGAGGATATTGATTAGGAGGTTATTATTGATAGGAGGATATTATTGATAGGAGGATATTATGTTAGGAGGATATTATTGATAGGATATTATTGATTGGAGGATATTAATGATAGGAGGATATTATTGATTGGAGGATATTATTGATTGGAGGATATTATTGATAGGATATTGATAGGATATTATTGATAGGAGGATATTATTGATAGGAGGATTTATTGATAGGAGGATATTACTGATAGGATATTATTGATAGGATATTTTTGATAGGAGGATATTATTGATAGGAGGTTATTATTGATAGGAGGATATTATTGATAGGAGGATATTATTGATAGGAATATTATTGATAGGAGGATATTAATGATAGGAGGATATTATTGATAGGATATTATTGATAGGAGGATATTATTGATAGGAGGATATTACTGATTGGAGGATATTATTGATTGGAGGATATTATTTGATAGGAGGATATTAATGATAGGAGGATATTATTGATAGGAGGATATTATTGATAGGAGGATTATTGATAGGATATTATTGATTGGGTGATATTTTTGATAGGAGGATATTGATAGGTTATTATTGATGGAGGATATTATTGATAGGAGGATATTATTGATAGGAGGATATTATTGATAGGAGGATATTATTAATTGGAGGATATTATTAATAGGAGGATTTTATTGATAGGAGGATATTATTGATAGGAGGATATTAATGATAGGAGGATATTATTTGATAGGATATTTTTGTTTGGAGGTTATTATTGTTTGGAGGATATTAATGATAGGAGGATTTATTGATACGAGGATATTATTGATAGGAGGATATTATTGATAGGATATTAATGATAGGAGGATATTATTGATAGGAGGATATTACTGATAGGAGGATATTATTGATAGGAGGATATTATTGATAGGTGGATATTATTGATTGGAGGATATTATTGATTTGGAGGATATTATTGATAGGATATTATTGATAGGAGGATATTATTGATAGGAGGATATTATTGATAGGAGGATATTATTGATAGGAGGATATTATTGATTGGAGGATATTATTGATTGGAGGTTATTTCACCTGCAGGTTGGACGCTTCATTGTAGAACTCGCCCCTGATATATATGTACGCTGCTCTCGCTCCCATGCAGCTTCCTGCCACCAGGCACCCCTCCACCAGCTTGTGAGGGTCGTGTCTCATAATCTCCCGGTCCTTACAGGTCCCCGGCTCCCCCTCATCTGCATTCACCACCAGGTACTTGGGCCTGCGACACAGGGGGGGTCGAGAGGGTCAGGGGGTGTAGGGTGTCAGGGGGGGGGGGGAGGGAATAGGGTGTCAGAGGGGGGGGAGTAGGGGGGGTCAGGGAGAGGGGGAGAGAGTAGGGGGGGGTCAGGGAGTGGGTCAGAGTAGGGGGGGGCAGGGAGAGGGGGGGAAGAGTAAGGGGGGCCAGGGAGAGGGGGGGGAGAGTAGTGGGAGGTCAGGGAGAGGGGGGGAGAGTAGTGGGAGGTCAGGGAGAGGGGGGTGAGTAGGGGGGGTCAGGGAGGGGGTCGGAGTAGGGGGGGTCAGGGAGAGGGGGGGAGTAGGGGGTCAGGGAGAGGGGGGAGAGTAGGGGGTCAGGGAGAGGGGGGAGAGTAGGGGGTCAGGGAGAGGGGGGAGAGTAGGGGGTCAGGGAGAGGGGGGAGAGTAGGGGGTCAGGGAGAGGGGGGAGAGTAGGGGGTCAGGGAGAGGGGGGAGAGTAGGGGGTCAGGGAGAGGGGGGAGAGTAGGGGGTCAGGGAGAGGGGGGAAGAGTAGGGGGTCAGGGAGAGGGGGGAGAGTAGGGGGTCAGGGAGAGGGGGGAGAGTAGGGGGTCAGGGAGAGGGGGGAGAGTAGGGGGGTCAGGGAGAGGGGGGAGAGTAGGGGGTCAGGGAGAGGGGGGGAGAGTAGGGGGTCAGGGAGAGGGGGAAGAGTAGGGGGTCAGGGAGAGGGGGGAGAGTAGGGGGTCAGGGAGAGGGGGGGAGAGTAGGGGGTCAGGGAGAGGGGGAAGAGTAGGGGGTCAGGGAGAGGGGGGGAGAGTAGGGGGTCAGGGAGAGGGGGGAGAGTAGGGGGTCAGGGAGAGGGGGGAGAGTAGGGGGGTCAGGGGAGAGGGGGGAGAGTAGGGGGTCAGGGAGAGGGGGGGAGAGTAGGGGTCAGTGAGGGGGGGAGAGTAGGGGGTCAGTGGAGGGGGGGGGAGAGTAGGGGGGGTCAGGGAGGGGGGGAGAGTAGGGGGGGTCAGGGAGGGGGGGAGAGTAGGGGGTCAGGGAGGGGGGGAGAGTAGGGGGTCAGGGAGGGGGGAGAGTCAGGAGGGGGGAGAGTAGGGGGGTCAGGGAGGGGGTCAGGAGGGGGGGGAGGGTCAGGGAGGGGGGAGAGTCAGGGAGGGGGGGAGAGTAGGGGGTCAGGGGAGGGGGGGAGAGTAGGGGGTCAGGGAGGGGGGGAGAGTAGGGGGTCAGGGAGGGGGGGGAGAGTAGGGGGGTCAGTCAGGGAGGGGGGAGAGTAGGGGGTCAGGGAGGGGGGGAGAGTAGGGGGTCAGTCAGGGAGGGGGGAGAGTAGGGGGTCAGGGAGGGGGGGAGAGTCAGGGAGGGGGTTAGAGGCGGAGGTTAAGGTCACAGCCCACCGTTACCTCCCATCGGACGGCTTGTTCATGAAGCTCCATTTCAGGCCCGTCGGGAAGCCGGCGCCCCCCCCGCCCCCGCAGGCCCGATCCCTTTATCTCTCCCAGAATCCAGTCCACTCCCTTCAGCAGAATCTCCTTCGTCTTGTACCAGTCACCGCGGCTCTGAGCTCCCTGCAGCCTGCAGTGAGGAGAGAGTATTACCTGAGAAGAGCAGGAGAGAGGGGGGAACAGAGCGCAGAACAGAGAGAAAGGGGAGAGGGGGCGAGGAAGAGGGAGAGAGAGAGGGGGGACAGAGAAGGGAGGCGGGGGGAGAGAGAAGGGAGAGGTGAAGGGAGAGGGGGAGAGAGAGAAGAGAGGGGATAGAGGGAGAGAGGGGGAGAGAGAGGGGAGTGGGAGGGGAGAGAGAGGGGAGTGGGTGGGGAGAGAGAGGGGAGTGGGGGGGAGAGAGAGGGGAGTGGGGGGGGGAGAGAGAGGGGAGTGGGGGGGGGGAGAGAGAGAGGAGTGGGGGGGGGGGAGAGAGAGGGGAGTGGGGGGGAGAGAGAGGGGAGTGGGGGGGAGAGAGAGGGGAGTGGGGGGGAGAGGGAGGGGGAGTGGGGGGGAGAGAGAGGGGAGTGGGGGGGGAGAGAGAGGGGAGTGGGGGAGGGAGAGAGAGGGGAGTGGGGAGGAGAGAGAGAGGGGAGTGGGGGGGGGGGAAAGAGGAGGGAGTGGGGGGGGGGGAAAGAGAGGGGTGTGGGGGGGGGGAGAGAGAGGGGAGTGGGGGGGGGGAGAGAGAGGGGAGTGGGGGGGGGGAGGGAGGGGGAGTGGGGGGGGGAGGGAGAGGGGAGTGGGATGGGGGAGAGAGGGGGAGTGGGGGGGGAGAGAGAGGGGAGTGGGGGTGGGGGGAGAGAGAGGGGAGTGGGGGGGGAGAGAGAGGGAGTGGGTGGGGAGAGAGAGGGGAGTGGGTGGGGAGAGAGAGGGGAGTGGGGTGGGGAGAGAGGAGGGAGTGGGTGGGGAGAGAGAGGGGAGTGGGGGGGGGAGAGAGAGAGGGAGTGGGGGGGGGAGAGAGGAGGGGAGTGGGGGGGGAGAGGGAGGGGAGTGGGGGGGGGAGAGGGAGGGGAGTGGGGGGGGGAGAGGGAGAGGGGAGTGGGGGGGGGGAGAGGAGGGGAGTGGGGGGGGGAGAGAGAGGGGAGTGGGGGAGATAGAGGGGGGAGTGGGGGGGAGGGAGAGGGGAAGTGGGGGGGAGAGAGAGGGGAGTGGGGGGGAGAGAGAGGGGAGTGGGGGGGAGTGAGAGAGAGAGGGGAGTGGGGGGGGGGGAAAGAGAGGGGAGTGGGGGGGGGGGGAAAGAGAGGGGAGTGGGGGGA